>NW_020897744.1:2420456-2445943 GCF_003984885.1 Neopelma chrysocephalum | reverse complement strand
CGGGACTGTGGCTCTGCCACCGTCCCGGGCCTCCCCCGCCGCCGTTCCTGGCCCAGCTGGCCCTCTGTCGGTTGTCCCGTGGGCCGTGCGGGGAAGAGTTTTTGGTGGTTCATGAGTGCCGGTGTTGGGCTGGAAATAGTGAATAATCCCCCTGCTGTCACTCCCCCGCCGCTCTCTGGCATCGCCGAGATGTGGGGGGGGCGGGTGCTGGGAGGGGGGCGGCTTCAGGATGAGGCTCCCCGGGGATGGATCACCCGCCGCTGATGGCTTTTTTTCCCGGTGGGATAACGGGATCCCCTTGCCGGGGAAGGAGGGGTGCGTTAGGGTGTCGCCGGGGTACTGGCGGATGAGGCACGAGGGGTTGTGCGTGGTGTGCACTCAGAGGATTTCACATGGTTACAGTGTTGCTTTCTGGGCTAAAACCCCCTCTTTTCCTCCCAAAAAGTAGCAACAACCTGCTCGCAGCGTGAAGGGTAGGACCCCACCCCCTTCCCCTGCTTGTTCCACAGGGTCTGAGCACAAAGACCCCTTCTCCTGCTTGTCCCGAGGTGTTTGAGCACAGAGACTCCTCCTGCTCGTCCCAGGGATTGGCATGAGGGCAGCGAGGACGCTGGGATTGTCCCAGGGATTGGCATGGTAGCCCATGGGCTGTGGGGTGCTCTGTTCTCCTGGCCCCTCCTTTAGCGCCCCCTCCCCCGTTTGTCCCACAGCCCGAGCCCCCGTGCGACACGTGGCACAGCAGATCCCCGAGGAGATCCTTGGAAACTCGGAGCTGCAGGAGGCGGCAAAGGCCCTGCCCCCAAACTACAACTTCGAGATCCCCAAGACCATCTGGCGGATCCGGCAGGCTCGGGCCAGGAAGGGTGAGCACTGACCCTGGGGGATGAGAGGTTTTGGGGATGGTTGGTGTCACTGGGACCCCCCCTGGGGCGGGTGAGGCCAGGGCAGGGGAGGTGCTGAGCTGTCTGGAGTGCCTTGGCGTGTTTAGGCTCTGTCTTGGCGAGCTCCCCTCCCCTCGAGGGGGGTTAATAGATCTGTATCTTTGGATTAAAATCACATTGGACAGGACAGGTTGAGCTGTTCGGACCTGTCAGCCTGGAGATGTGTCTGGGATGCTGGCCAGGTCCCTGCTGTGCTCCTCTCTCCTCTCGCCTCTCTCCCAGTGCTTTCCTGACATGCTGCCGGGGCTGGGAAGGGGGAGTCCTGCAAGGCTGGGCACTCATGGAACTGGTGGGAAGCTCTGGTCTGAACCTTCCTTGGGATCATCAAGGGGTTGTGTAGCCCCAGAGAGGTGGGGAGTGGCACTGGTGGCCTCAGGGGTGATGCCAAGGCTTTCCCTCATGGCCTGTGCATCTCACTAAAGCAGTGTGTGACCAGCTACAGGCATCAGACAGGGAGCCTCTCCCTCCACCCCTGGATGTCACCAGCATCCCCACCCTCCCTTCAGATGCTCGTGGGGTTGTGTAGCTCCAGGGGCTCCGGGCAGAGCCAGGTTGAAATGCTGTATCCACCTGGGAATGTCTCTGCCTGCTGGCACCGAGCTGGCAGGGCTGGCAGGCGTCACGGGGGATGTTCTGGGAGCTGAGCTGGTCCCGGCTGTGATGCCGGAGGGGGGGCTGCCCGGCCCATCCCAGCTGTGGTGCGGGAGGCAGGGCTGGATTTGTCCCACCAGGACACGGCGAGGCAACCCAGCCATGCCGCTCTGGCTTTCCTCTGCTGTGTTTTGCTGCTTGGCACCTCCTAATTAAATGTAAATATGCGGCTGGGATTTAGGCTTCCGAGCTGGGAGCGGAGCCCATCAGCCAGCCAGCCGTGCTGGGATTTAAAAATCCGCCTGTGCAGAGCCCAGCCAGGGGCTCGTTGCTGGGGGAACGCAGCCTCCCACTGGGCTGAGCCAGCCCTGCCTGTGCCCTGCCTGCAGCGGGGTTTGGGGGGGGCTGGGGTGGCACCCCCTGTCCCCATCGTGCTGTGCCAGTGCAGAGTGACCCAGCCACCTCCTGCCAACCCCTCATGGGGGAAGGCAAAGCTATTTGTAGGTCTGAGGTGGAGGGCAGTCCCAAATGAGCCAAAATGTTCCCAAATGGACCAAAATGGTCCCAGATGGGCTGGGGGATTCTGGGATCCTGAGCTCTTGGCCTTGCCAGGTCAGGCAGGGGCTGGCAGAGCACATGCAGCTTTCCTTGGGTCCTGTTGGTTGGAACAGAGTGGGATTAGCCCAGTTTGAGCCAGGTCTTTACACAGCTCCACACTGGCCAGCAGGCTGGGCCTGGCAGCATGGGGATTTTGTTGGAGGGGCATCTGGAGAGAATGTTTGGATAGATATCACTGAAGCTGGGATATCTGAGTGGGGTGGGAGGTGAAACAACAATGGGATTAATGGGGCCTCCTCCATTCATCTCTGCCAGCATGGTCCCTCCTCCTCCCCACCACCCCGTGGAGGGCTCCTGGCTGGACCCCAGGCACTGGGAGGCCCAGCTGGTCTTTGGAAGGGATTGTTCTGAGCTGTGAGGAGGGAGCAAACCAGGAACATCATTCGTTGTTGAATAAATTCCTGCTAAGCACAATGCTGCACCGTCACTGGCCACCCTCCTGAAATGGGGAGAGGAGCAGGAAGGGGAGGTGTGGAGAAGGGCAGCAAGGATGATCAAAGGTTTGGAACAGCTTCTGTATAAGGAGAGATTAAATAGATTTAGATCCTTTAGCTGGAAAAAGAGGTGAACGAATGGGGATATGATAGGGATGTAGAATTGTGAATGATGTGGAGAGGCTGAACAGGGGATGATTATTCACTCATTCTTGTACTGGGAGAACCAGGGGCACACGTTTACATTATTAGGAGCAGGTTTAAAATAAACAGAAGAAAGTACCTTTTCCTGTGCAGCACATAATTAAAATCTGGAACTCATTACTGCGGGAAGCGGGAGAGACCAGCAGTGTCAGCGGGTTCAGAGAGGGATGAGGTGTGTACGCAGGGGCCGTGAGCAAGGAGAGTGGATATGGCCTAAAGCAGGACAATGTGCACCCCAGCTGTCCAAGCCACTGGAACTTCTGGCCAATTTCTGGCTGTTTTGGGGAGGGTGGTTCTGTGCCTGCTGTTCGAGCTGAGTGTGTTCACCCTTGAGCTGGTGCCCAGGCCCCCACTTCAGGATGTCCCTTCCAGCCCCTCTTAACTCTGGGGCTGTTTCTCTTCCCAGTGGCCCTGCAGATGCCAGAAGGGCTCCTCATGTTTGCCTGCACCATCGCGGACATCATTGAGCGGTAAGACCATGGCTTTTCCATGCTTCCCTGCTGGACTCCAGGGGCTGGCGAGGGGGTGGGAGCTGTTGCTGGGAGTGGAGTGACCGCTGGGCAGGATGAGGCCCAGGGCTATGGACAAAGGAGTGTGGAGGGCCCCAGTGTGGCTGCACTCACGGGGCCGTACCCTGACTGGGCAGTGCTGCTGCCCTGTGGCAGGTCACAGGGACCTGCTGCCAGCCCTGGGGACAGGGACCGGCACGTTGCCAGCCCAGCCCTCGCCACTCAGCTTCTCCTCCCCTCGCTGCTGTGCTGGGAGCTGCTGACAGGCTCGGCGTGTCGGGGCCCCGTGGGGGTGCTGGAGCCGGGGAGCAGCCGTGTCAACAACCGGCTGACGCCAGCCCGGTGCCCGCGCTCGCCACGGCAGCACAGCCAGGGGAGGGCTGGCAGCAGGGCCACTGCTGCAGCACTGATCTGTCCTCCTCGTCCTGTCTCTGCAGTCATGCTGCCCGGCACGGAGAAGCTCAGGGGCAGCCTTTTTTTGGCTGGGGAGGCTTCTTGAGGCCATGGTGATGGCACAGGAGGGGTCACTGCAAGCAACTCCTGCTGGGCAACACCTTCCCCACGGCTCCTCTCTGGATTTTTCTGTGTTGCTTGGGGCCGAGGTTGAGGCACTGGAGAGGAGCTGGGCTGTGCAGTGACAGTGGATGCAGGCACCTTGCAGAAATTGGCCGTGATCTCTTTATCGCCCAAGCGTCTCTCCCTTCCTCCCTACCCGCCCTCAGCCCCCTGTCCAGCCCCTCTCTGCTTTAGCACAGTGAATTAGTGCTAATAGCAAGGTGTGCCTCGTCTGCCATGGGGGTCGTGGCACTCATTAGCAGCTGCCTTCCCGGGGCCAGCAGGCTCAGCCTCCCTGCCGCCAGGAGCCGAGCAGCCGCTGCTGTACCGGGTGGGAAGGCAGCCGTGCACGCGGGCTTTGCCCCCGCTTTGCCATCATTTCCCCC
Organism: Neopelma chrysocephalum; assembly: GCF_003984885.1. NCBI lineage: Eukaryota > Metazoa > Chordata > Aves > Passeriformes > Pipridae > Neopelma > Neopelma chrysocephalum. The sequence goes on along the minus strand of NW_020897744.1, from coordinate 2,441,705 downwards.
GCGGGAACGCGGCAGCCCCAGCTTGGTGGGAAGGTGGGCATGGGCAGGGGACGGGTGTGGGGGGCAGGGGATGGGTGTGAGTGTGGGCAGCTCCGCGTGGGTTTGTCCCTTTAAGTGGAGCTACCTCCTCTCCGGCTTTGGCACCCAGCCGCTTTCATGTCTCCGACTTCAAAGGCAGTGGATTAAGGGGCTCTTTTATCTGAATGAAACCTTAAGCCTCACTTCCCGGTGGATGGTGAATTCCAGGGTGCTGAATGCCAGGGTGCCGGTGGATTCTGGGGTGCTGGCATCCCTGCTGGTCCCACCCTCCCTGCCAGGGGTGCTCCACAGGGCTGAGGAGGGGTGCTGGGTGCCAGGGTGAGGGGTGCTGGTGAGAGATGGGTGCTGTGTGGGTGGGGGTGGCAGCACTGATGGAATGGTGGTTGGATGGGGGATGGCCTCAAGGCTGTGTAGAGGGGCTGTATCCTTCCCTCTCTGCCACCGTGCAGCACTCAGAGACGCCCTCATGGCCAGTCCCTTGCTGAGAGCAGTGGGTGCCATCCATGATTCTGGCTGGGGATGTGGCCATGCTGGGTATCAGCACTGCCAGCTGGAGGATTGTGGCCGTGGGCAGGAGTGAGACCAGCCCTGTCCCTGCTCTATTGGGGGCACACTTGGGACCCAGTTCCACTGCTGGAGGTGAGTCGGCAGGTGGCCTCGTTAGTGCCTGCCTCTTCCTGCTATTAATATTCATCGCCAGCATTAATGTGGAATTGCAGCTCGGCCGCCGCTCCTGCTGGCCCTCCTCACCCGGCACTGGGGCCGGACGAGCCTCAGACGTGACGGGAATCGCTGCAGCCATGTGCTCTGGTGGTGGCTGCCGTGGCCAGCCTGGGCACGTGGGCTTGGGGTACCATCAGCCCTGGGCTGGCGTGTCCACTTCCCTCTGGTGACAGACAGAATGCAAGGGCTGAGTGTGCTGGAGGTACCTGTGCCCCCACTGGGGGCATTGCTCAGTGAGCAGCTCCTCTCCCCAGCCCATCCCCGCAGCCTCCTGCCCCATCCTTGCTGGTGGGAGTTGGGGTTTGGGGATGCCAGCGAGCTCCCCCTCCCTCTGCACGCTCTGCTGATGGCTGCAGAGCCATGCCCAGGGCTGGTGCCCCTGGGGTGACAGTGCCCAACCTCTTGTGTTCCAGCTCAGCCAGAGCCGTGTCAGCTGCCGCTCAGACGGAATATTTATCCCTTCTGCCAGAGCTGTCTTTTAATACAATATGTGTGCCATGGCCTGGCGATGCTGGGGAGAGCCGATAGCAGGGACGTGGCTCACTGTGCTGCGGCATGGATGGCTCAGGGAGGACATGGTCCTCCGTCTGTCCCCATGCAGGAGGATGGCAGTGTCACTGCATCCCTCACTGCAATGTGGGAGCGAGCAGGCCCCTACGGAGCCCTGGTGGGGCAAGGAGAGAGGGCAGCCAGGTGGGGCCTGGCTGGGCTTCCCAGCATTGCACTGGCTCTTGCTGAGCCCCGAGGGGCTGCAGGGATGAAGATGTAGCCGAAGTGTCACAGCCGCTGCCGCCGGGAAGGCCGGTGGGGTTCTTAGCTTGGAGCCTTTGAAATCGAGAGTGCACTTGGAGCATTGACCGGTGTGAGGCCCAGTTAATTAGTGTTAATAGGTTTGTCATTGTCAAAGCTGTGCCGGGGCGAGCGGCCAGCTGTGGGGGGGCGGCAGGGCTGGGGTCTGCCGTGCTGCCGGCACCGCATCACGACGCTCTCGCGGCACCTTCCAAATTGGCTCCATTTGTCACGGCTGATGTAATTCGGCAGAGGGTAACTCGTGCTGGGGGGCGGCAGCGTGGAGAGCCGCGTGGGGGGATCTCGGACCGAGGCTCAGGGAGGGGACAGCCCCCAGCCCACCCGCTGTCGTGCCGGGGAGGCGGCAGCCGTGCCCCCCGCACCACCAGCTTGTAGCAGGGGGGTTGTGGTGTAGCCGGGAGCGGACCCCTGCTCCCCTCCCTACTGGGGCTGGAGCAGACGGATCAGCTGGGCTCTCAGCTGGGCTTTTGATTCCGTGTTAATAAAGTCGGCTGTCAGGCTTTGCAGCTGCTAATCCCTCTGTCTGTGTGCCACGATGGTGAGAGTGGTTCCTGCTAATCAGCCATGGCTTGGTGGTAGGGAAGGGTGATGGGAAGATGAGCCAGGGGTGTCCTGCTGCCTGCACAGGCTGCTCTGCCACAGCCTTAAAACCTCTCAAATCCTGATGGATTTTGAGCATCCGTGTGAGGCGGTGCTGGAGGGGTGCAGACCATCCTGGTGACTGTGCCATGATGTGCCCAGGAGTGCATGGGGACTTTTCAAAGTGACAGGGGGTCTTGAATCATCACTGGTTGGGCAGTAAAGAGTTCAACATCTGTGCACATAGCCCAGCAGCTGTGGCAGAACTTGAAATGCCCCACTATGGCCAGGACAAAAAAGCCCCTGATAGCTGCTGTGCCTGGCAGTCCCCAGTGCCATGGCTGATGTGCCCAGCAGGTTCCAGTGCCATGCAGTCACCAAGTCCCCTGGCCAGGCAGGTCTGCCATGTGGCATTGAGTGCTGTGGCGAAGCTGGCAGCATCACCAGGAGGTCCCGAATTGCCATCCTGGGACACCGAGAGGTCAGGATCCGGCCTCAGCTGCACAGTGCTGCGGCTCTGCTGGCCAGTGCTGCCTTCCCTTCTCCCCTTGTCCTTTAAGCACAACCTGGAGACACTGGCAGAGTGGTGCCGCTGTGCAGGGGAATTTAATCACCATCATTAACCACACAACAACATCATTAGGGAGAATGAAGTTCGCACTTCATTGGACGTGTTTAAAACCTTCTACCCGGGTGGCGACTGCACCAGGGGGACCGGGCAGGGAAAATATGTGGGATCTATAGGGCTGGCACCTCCCAGGGCTGGGGTGTGCCAGTGCAGGTGTGGTGCCCACCACTACATGCTTCATGCCACCTCCTTGTATCCCACAGGGCTCTGTGGCCTGGCCATGGTGAAGAGGGAACAGGCACCATCTGGGTGCAGAACACAACTGGTGGCTTTGCCACCACCATGCATTGGCCCTTGGTTTGCCTTACTTTGGGTTTTTTTGCAGTTACAGGGCCAAAAAGCTGGAATACTCTGGGGCATGTCCCTTGGGATGGTGGTGTTGGCTCTGGCACCACCAGTGAGGACAGAGAGGGAGGTCCCCTGAGGGGAGGGGACCCAGCCAGAGATGGCTGCTCCTGGGGGGCTGCAGGGACACCCACCTCTCTCCCTCCTGACCCACTTGCAGAGGCTCAGCAGGGCCCTGTGATTGCCCAGCTGCAGCGGGGCTCTTCCAGCACCGATTGCAATAAAATTGCAAACTCATTACTTTAATTACGTGCAGCCTTCCTGTGCTAATGAAGTTGGGAGTGTGGTAATGGGGCTTGGTGATGGGCTTCTCCGCTAATTAAGCGCGTTGTTCTCGGCCGGGGCTGCACTCAGCCCCCATGGCCCAGGGCAGCAGCATCCACGGGTGTCCTGGGACAGGCTGGGCTGGGGTGCAGGGCAGGCAGTGGGTGTGTGTTTTGTGGGGTGCTCATGGGTCTGAAGCAAGGAGCAGTGTGCTCCGTGTCCCTGTTCCCAGCAGGACATGCAGGCACTCCGGCATCGCAGTGCTGGTTCCATCCTCCGGTAGCCTCGTGGTGCCACGACCAGTGACTCTCAGCCTGGTCCCCTCAATCCCCTCCCCACCGAGGGCTGGTGGGGCCAGGCATGATGGACAAGCTGGGACTGAGGACTCCTCCCTGCTGGGGAGAGCGGCTCTGCTTCATGGCTTGAGGACCAGCACTGTATCATTCACACATTGCCAGGGGACCTCGCGCTCCTGCCAGCAGCAAACACTCTCATTCATCTGTCGAGAGGCCGGGATAAATCAGGACTGCTCCGGCCAACTGCCTGTGCTCAGGTGACAGGGTCTGGCCACCCCATGCTTGGGGACATGAGGGCCTCATGTGTGCCTGTCTCTGACCCAGCATTTTCAGCCCCCAAACTTGTCCCTGGGTCGCTGTCACCTCCATCCTGTGCTGCCCTGGGTGGGTCTGGGGGTCCCAGTGCCTGGGGTCAGGGACAGGACCTGGCCCGCCCGGGCGTGCGTCCTGCCAGTGCTGAGCATGGCGCTTTATAAATGGGATTTTGGGAGCCATCTGTTTAAAGAAGGAGATAATGAATTAGGGGAAGATGAGAAAAATGCTAAGGCCAGGCGGTTTTTCAGAATGAGCCGGGGTTTGCGGGACGTAAAAGATGAATAACCTCCCCACGTGTTCAATATTCATGAGCTCCCAGCTGTAGTGAGCGTCTCTGCGCTGGGTGGGGACATCCCCGTCACCGCGTCCTCCCTGCCAGCGTGCTGCTGGGACCCATCCGCGGCTGCGATGACTTCCAGGGACACAAAACACCGGCAAGGACGCTCCCATGGCTGCTCCTTGCCCGCATCCTGGTCCCGTCTGGTTGGTGAGCAGCTCCCCAGCCTGTGTCAGAGGCAGGTGGCTGCTAATTGACATTTCCTTCCTCTGTAGTTTGATGAAAGACTCTGGCGACACCGAACTGATTAAAACATCAAGGGGAGGCCCTCACGCCTGCCTTTGATTTGTCTCAGGAGATGATTATTGCTCCGCTCCACCATCCAGCCCAGCCAGAGCCGGTGATCCCGATGCGTGCTGTGCCATCCGGGTGCCTCTCCTGTGGCACCACCAGGCTCCTGCCACCCTTCCAGCCTTGCCTGCTGGAGTGGCAGCACTACTGGGTTCCCTCCTCACCAGCCATCATCCCGCAGCATCTTTGCTCAGCTGTGGCTCCTCTCCTGGCAGCCAGAGCAGGAATGTTCCCCAGGTCTGGGGCAGGGCTCAGCCCTGGCTCTCCGTGCCTGTGGGCCAGTGGCCACGTACCTCCTGGCTGCAGCCCTGCGCGCTGGGCAGGGGCCACGGGCACCTCTGCCCTCCTTCCTCCACCGCTGCTATTTCACTTTCTTTCTCTTCACCCCCAGGGACTTTCTCTGGGGTTTGGGCCAATTTGCATACATTTTAATCTATAAAAAATTAAGCGGCGCTGGCTGCCGCTCTGAGTCAGACCTCCCCGTCCTGAATCTTAAGGAGCTGAATAATTTTCCACTTTTGCTGAGATGTGTGGAGTCTGATTCATGTTCATCTCATCACCTCTCATTAGAGGAGGGGGCTGAGGGCTTGAGAGGGTGGGAAGAGCCTTCTCGAACCTTCACTGGCAGCCCCCAGCCCCACGGCGTGGCCATGCAGGCAGTGGAGGAACCGTCCGCCCATGTGGGCCACACTGGCAGCGAGGGATCGTGGGATTTGGGAGCTGGCAGGATTGGTCCATCTTCTGACGCTCCCCAGCTGCATCCCTAACCCTTGGAAATGGGAAGATACCCAGGCTGGATGCGGGAGGTGAGGATGGCTTTGCCCCCTCTCCGGGGATGTTCCAGCAGAGCTACTCCCCGTCCCCGTCCCTGGGTGGTGACAGATAGGCCGGAGCTGTTAATATTCAGCACGCTCCGCCATTTCTCCACCTTCTGCCATCTGCCCAGCTCTGCCCACCATTTCTATTCTTGCCGCCGACGTAACGCTCCCTGCCTGGCGCTTGGGGGGAGTGCGGGACCCTGGCCCCCAGCCAGCGCTGGGTGCTGCTGGGGGGTGACACTGTGCCAGGGCCCCCTCCTCCCCCGGCCCCCCTCTCCCCCCCCCCCCGCCCGCAGCCGGGGGGACCCCGCTGGCACCAAGCTACAGCTGCTGGTGCGGCCTGGAGTAAATAAGGAATTAGCATCTGGTTTAAGCAGCCCCTCCAGGCACGGGGCTTTGTCATCACGATACCTGCTCTCCTCCGTAAGCTACCACAGCAGCTCCCTGGGATGGCAGCCAAGCTAATAATCCCCCAAAATGGTGCCATAAAATACCCACAAAGGAGGTGCCTTTGAATCATGCCAGAGCCCTGGCTTTGCTGCTCGGTGCTGGTGTGTGCCCCTCTATCTGCTGGCTGGCAGGTGCCAGGTGGACTTGCAATGGAATGCCGGGATCCCAGAGCAGGGATAGGGGACAGCACCAGTGTTTGCTTGGTGCTTTTCCTTGCCAAGTGCCACTTCAGCACCAGCTGTTCCTGGAGCACACCCAGCTTGGCCAAACTGGCACCCATGGGTGACACAGCCAGGCGCAGATTAGGGTGCACTGGCTCACGTGGTGCCCAGGCATGGGATGATGCAGGCTCAGCCAGCTTGGCTGGAGATGCCACCGTGGCTGTTCTGCCCATCCTGGTGGCTCCAGTCCCCAGGGCTGGCTGGTGACAGTGGCAGCACCACATTGTGCCGGGTCTCCCTCTGCTGCTCTCCCTGCTGGAGCATTAGGAAGCTGGCAACGTATTGTTTGATGAGTGGATAATCCGCTGAATTGCAAACAGCTTTACCCAATTGAAGAGGCGGATTACCGCTCTCCAGCTTAATCATGTTGACATCTCGGAGAGTAGCCAGTGCTTGTCCTCTTTGGCGCGTGGCTCGGTGGCAGCGCGGGATCCCCCAGTGCCACGGGGCTGGGGGGCAGGACCTGAGCTGTGGTGACACAGCCAGCCACGACCCTCACTGCTGTGCCTTCCCGCAGGTTCACAGATGCAGAGGCCGTGGTGATGGGTGATGTGACCTACGGCGCGTGCTGCGTGGACGACTACACGGCCCGGGCCTTGGGCGCTGACTTCTTGGTGCACTATGGACACAGCTGCCTAAGTAGGTGACACTCGGCCCCGTGGCACTGCCAGGGTGGCCGTGCATGGCACTGCAGAGGCTGTGCTGTGCCACTGTGCCATGGTGAGCGGCTGCCTGCCCTGCTCAACGCCAGCTCAGAGACTTAGTGCCAAGGGCTTATCCCTTCCCAGAGGGATTTCTGTTCTCCAACCTCATCTGCTGGCTTTGCATTGGGCCAGGCTGGCTGAGTGGCTGCCCGTGGGTAGGATTTTGGGCGCAGCAGGGTGTGCTCGTCCTGCTCGGCCGCTGCAGCGCACGGATTGCAGCCCTGTGCCCAAGAGCAGAGCAGCAAGGCCATGGCTTGGCAGGACCCCACTGGCTCAGGAGCTGCCAATGGGGATGAGGCTGCTCTTGCCCCCCCACCCTACCTCCGTGGGCTTTGGGGGAAGTCAGGAATGATGGCAGAGGGGAGTGAGGGCCTGGGGGTCCCGCTGGCCTCGGGGCTGGGGAAGGGAGCTTTGCCGGTACAGTGCAGACTGGGCGGGGAAGGGAGGAGGAGGCTGTGTGCTCCCCAGGCGGACAGTACTCTGGATCCAGTTGCCATGGAAACTGCGCTGCTGTCCCAGATGCTGCTAACTTTGAAGTCCACCCAGGATGGAATCAGCCCAAAAATAACAATAAGACGCTCTGGGTTTTAAGGTGGATCTGCAGAATTGCCGTAGCGAGCGGCAGGAGCGTGCATCCCTGCTGCTGCCATGCTCCCGGCAGCTGGCAGCCCTCCTGGACGTTTATGGGGTCGTATAAATGGATTTGAAGAATTGCATCAGGCTCCGTGTGAAATACTGACTCCCCAGTTGAGAACTCTGTCCTAAAAGCCACGTCGGTGAGAGCGTTCGTGGCGATAAATATCTGTGCTTGGTGCTTTGTTATGGAAGGAGGGTTATGGGCACCACTGGAACAGGGAGTATAAAACTCCTGGTTTGTATCCTGCTGCTCATGAATGAACAATAGGAAGGGGAGGAAGGGACTGTATCCATTGGGCTGCTCTGGGAAATGGGAGTCACATCTTCTGGAACTGCTCCCTACAGGGACAAGAGGCACTGCCAGAGTGACTGTCACCAACCCAACTGCCATCTGCTTGCCTTCACTGGGCTGGGTGGGTCACAGGGCACCCACAGGGTGCTGGGGGGGTGCTGGACTCCTTCTGGGCTGCTCCCAGCACTCCTGTCACCGGTGTGGCTGATGGTAGGGCACACAGACACTTTCCTGCTCCCTCCCGGCCCCACGTGCCCCGCAGGAGGGAGTAATTTGCACTTAATTGTGATCAGGTGAAGAGCACCAAAATGGGAAGTGAATGCGGAGCTGCGGATCGATGTGGACTCTGTGTACTTTAATTATTCACTTAATCGTAGTGACAAAGGCTTCTTAGCACTGGGGGTAATTAGATTTGTGTTCATTGATTCCCCAGGCTGCCATTATCCAGAAAGAAACAAGCGGGTGCTCTCCATGGATCCCATCTACACCCCCTGCCCAGGGTGCCAGCACAGGCAGAGCAGTGGCACAGCCCACCCTGCCCACACCAGGGCAGTTGGGGTGCAGGGAGCCCCACCAACTCGCTTTATCCCCCAGGCAGCAACAGCCTGGGGCTCACTGGAGCCCTGGGTGTAGCCCAACCTCACACCCTCTCTCCTCCTGTCACCAGTTCCCATCAACTCCACTCAGGGGCTGAAGATGCTCTATGTGTTCGTGGACATAAAGATCGATGCATCCCATTTCCTTGAGACCATTCGCTTCAACTTCGCAGCGGGTGCCTCCCTGGCCCTCGTCAGCACCATCCAGTTCGTCTCCACGCTACAGGTGAGATGGAGATCCCTGGCAATGCACGGCACAGGATGGGGCTTTTGTCTGCCCCTGCCTTGGCCCCTGGCTTAGTCCTTCCCTGTCCCAGCTCCGGGGTGGGAGTGGCTGCCCTGGGGTGCCGGTGGTGCCGGTTCCCCTCTGACGAGTCACTGCAATAATATGCTGCTACTGTAATGTTGATCAAGTACTTTATAATAACTCTGATCAATGTTTCATGGCGGCACCCCTCCCTGGCTCCCCCGGGAGCTGCTCTGTAAATGTCAGGGCAGGCAGTGGAGCACTTGGCATTTTGATGCAGTGCCGGCAGCGGCCAGGGAAGCTCCGGCGGGTCTGTCTGTCTGCCCCTGAACGGCCGGCTGGGCAGGACGGGAGGAGATGAATGAGCCTCTTGAGCCATGTCTATCTAAACACGGGGCTATCCAAGCGTTAAGCCTTTTCCCTTGTCTTTTAATTGATACGTTTGTTGAGCCTCGCTGAGCATCCCTGCTGTGCGGGGCTGTTACTGGTGCCGCCCCCAGCAGGCTGGCTCCCCTCCTCTGTTCTGTGCTGGGATGCAACAGCTGGGACTGCCAGGGCCAGGGTGTTTCCAAGGGTCTTTTGCCACCCTCTGTGCCGTGGTCTGTCCCTGCTAACCTCACCTCTCCTGCAGGCAGCGTCACAGGAGCTGCGCTCCCAGTACAAGGTGTGTGTGCCCCAGTGTAAGCCACTGTCCCCAGGAGAGATCCTGGGCTGCACATCGCCCCGGCTCGCCAAGGACACAGATGCCATTGTGTAAGTACCTGGAGTCTTCCAGGACCCTCCTACCTGGCCCAGGCTGCCCAACCTTCTTGTACCCCCTGCCCAGCTTCAGGCAGGGGGGTGGTGGGGGACATCCACAGGCTGGGACAGGCCCCCTCCAGCTCTTCACGCTGCTTTAAGTGGCGTGTGCTTGTAGCACAGAGGAAATAATTGAGTCGTATATCAGAATAGATAATAGATGGAAGGGCGGGTGGATAATTGGAAAAGACAAATGGCCGGGGCCCAACATCACAGCAACATTAATTTTATTTAAGGACAGCAAATTAGAGGGAGCACTTCGCTTCCTATCACCTAATTATTTTAGGTAATGGAAATGCTTAATGTACTGTGAATACAGTGTGCTGCAGAATAAATAAATACAAGGACCCCACCCTTGGAGGGAGCCGGGGAGCCCAGGTGTGGGTTTGGGCCCTGAAGAACTCCTTCTCACCCGCGCTGCTGGGAGCCTTTCTGAGTGCCTTTCTGAGCACGGCTGTGCAGGGAAACAAGCTTGTGATTGCTGGACAATCACAGTGGGAGCTCTGGCTTCACCTTGAGCCACACCAGCTCTGCTTTCCATCTCTCCAAGGGCATCAGGAGCAGGAAGGGGTGGCCAGGCTGGCATTGCATTGGTGAGAGCGTGTCCTTCCCACTGCCAGAGGAGCGGCAGTGCGGTACCAGCCGGCCGCCTTACCTGCGTCCTCCCTGCGTTATTATTTTCTTCTGTGCACCGTCTCTGGGGCTAACTTTTGCAGACAAATTAGCTTTGATCTCCCAAAATGTCATTCTCCAATTAAGGGCAAAATCTAGTCAAGTTTTACGTCTGAATTCATTTTCCAAGCCCTCACTCCATTAGGGCAGCTGAATGAAAGGCTTTGAAATGTAATTGCTGACTTGAAATCCGATTAGAAATGGAAGCAGCAACGTCTAGAACCAGCCATTGAGATGGAGCAGCTCCCAGCCACCCCGTGCCTGTGTGAGCATTCCTCTTTGCTCTGAGCATGGCTGCTCTCCTGCCCCACCGTGCCGGGGGCTGCACAGAGACAGGGAGCCCTGGCTGTGCCTGCTGTCCCTGGGCCCCGCCACGGGAGCTTGGATTCCTGGTATCTCCACACACCTGTGGCTTGGGAAACCATGGACACGTGGATGGGTGCCTCTGTTTTCCATGTGCTGTAGCTCCCCCTCCCCTCTCGGCAGGTATTTGGGCGACGGGCGCTTCCACCTGGAGTCCATCATGATTGCCAACCCGGGGATACCTGCATACAGGTACGGGCACCCACTCCAATCCCCCATGGGTGTGAGTGGGTGGGGAGCACCCCAACTCCCCCAGCACACCGGGGACCAGCTGTCCCCACCCTCCACGCCAGGAGCACCCCATACCCCATGGCTGGGCAGGCAGCTGCCTGCAGCAGGCACAGGCAGGTGAGAGGCCGTGGGGTGGGTGAGGAGGGGGTGGGTGAGGAGGTGCAGCAGGGAGATGAACACGAGCCATTTACTCTGCCTGAATATAAACATTTTGACAAGTACCTGTGAAAGCTCGTGGAGGTGCAGCCATTAAGGCCCGGCTGCTGCAGGCAGAGGCCATAAAGCGCGATGATGAGGCGGCTGAAAGCAGATGAAATATCAGGAGTGAAAGGCTGGGCCCATTTGGCGGAATCTGAATTTCCTAGTAGGTCGTTTGTTACGAACGGGAGGCGCACGTCAGGTTTATGGCGCTGGTGAAGCTGCCGAAACCCGAGTGGGATTTGATTAAAATTCTCCTCGTCAAACAAAGCAACAAATCAAAGATTTCTTCATAATTGATGAGCTGGGTTGAGGGGGGAGCTGAGCACGAAGCCGAGCGCAGAGCCCAGGCTGTGCTGGGTGTTGGAGTGCTGTGGTGGGACACTTGTCCCTGTCCTTGTCCCCTAATGAGCTGGTCCTACATCAGCCAGGAGGACAGATGCTGTAGGAGGCAATTAGTGCTAATGAGAGACGGACATCATTTGGGGCCAGTGTGGAGGGGGGGCCGGTGATGGGGCGCGTGTGAGCCTGGCTGTGCTTTGCAGGTATGACCCCTACAGCAAGGTGTTCTCCCAGGAGCACTACAGCCACGAGCGCATGCACCGCGCTCGGCAGGACGCCATCCGCGCTGCCACCACTGCCCGCTGCTGGGGGCTCATCCTGGGCACGCTGGGGCGTCAGGGCTCCCCCAAAATCCTGCAGGTACCAGCCCCCTCCTCCCCATGGCCCCTGCTGGGGCACTGGGTGCTGCTGCTGGGTGGGGGTAAGGACTGGTGAGCAATGGCACCACTGGGACAGTGCCCTTGCTGCCAGGGCGAGGGTGGACGTGGCCCTGCTGGCAACCCATCGCTGGCCACTGGCCCCCAAGCTAAGCGAGCAGGGCAATTAGCAGCAGATGAGGGAGGCCGGACAAGGGCTCATTAAACCTGCCCCTTGCTGGGGAGAGCTGGCCAGTCTTGGAGACCATCCCCTCCCGCTCAGACAGTTGGCAATTAATTCCCTGGGTTTGTTTTAATTGGATGAACTTCCGATCAGGTTCACCATCCCTGCTCAGCTGCTGTGCTGGTGCTTTCTGCACCCCAGCTGGGTGAGGGGAGCTGGACAACAGTATCCTGCTCCATGGGCGTGGGGTGCCCTGCTCATACCCAGAAATTTTAGGGTAGCTGCAGGTGAGGTTTGGAGTAGTGAAGGGACCAGTGGGCAAAGCAGGTCCTGCAGCTGCTGTTCTGTGGGGGCAGGACAAGGCATGGCCAGGACTGGCTGGGCAGGGGACATTGAGTGGCAGCTCCAATGGACAAGGACATCCCTGGCCCCTCTCCTCCTCCTGCAGGCTCTGGCCACAGCCAGCCCACGGCAGGCGGGTGTCCCAGGGCAGGCAGCCGCTAACGAGAACAGATTGTTGTCATTGAGCAGTAATTACTTCATTAGGCTGAGGCACGTGCTGGGGAGAGCTGGGCGGGAGCTGGAGCCACGGCCGCAGTCCCTGACACTGCTCCTGGCCTGCGACTGCCAAGGGGACACGGCCGTGGGGCAGAGCTGGGACCCACAGAGGGTCTGATGGACAGGAAGGGACAGTGGGCAGGGCTTGGGGGCCTTGATGGGGGTCCCTAACCCCCCCGGGTGCCTTTTCCCCCCGCAGCACCTGGAGTCACGTCTCCGTGCCCTGGGCCGGCCCTACGTGCGGGTGCTGCTGTCTGAGATCTTCCCCAGCAAGTTGCAGCTCTTCCCAGATGTGGATGCGTGAGTGCTGCTGACCCCTCCTCCAGCCCCCTACATGGGGTCCCCAGGGTGCCCCATCCCTGTCCAGGCCTCTGAGTCCTGCGTGAAGCCATCCCTGCCACGTCTGTCCTGCTGTCACCTGGGTTAGCACTGTGCACCCCTGCACAAGCTGTGCCCACGGGGCAGGGAGGGGGCATGGCTGTCCTTACCAGGATGGCTGTGGCACAGCACAGACTTTCTGGGGTGCTGCTGACAGGCTTCACTGTGGCTTGTTCTTCCCAAAATGCTCATCCCCATTGTTGTCACCTGTGTCCCTTCCAGGTGGGTGCAGGTAGCCTGTCCCCGGCTCTCCATTGACTGGGGAGAAGCCTTCAGCAAGCCTCTGCTGACACCCTACGAGGTGAGCACCCTGCTCTTGTTTTTGGGGGGGGCAGTCCTGGCTTGGGGCAGGTTTGGGGATGTCCCTGCAGCCAGGCAGCATTCCCTCCTGTCTCCATATGTGCTCCTTGCACAGTCCAGGCAGGCTACTGGGATATCCAGTCTCTTGTGAAACCAGTGGATGCCCTGTGCCTCGAGCTTTGCTCCAGCAATGCCCTGCTCGGCACACCAAGCCACTGTGCTGGGACCTCTCCCAGCACTGCCAGCCCCCCCATCACAGTCACGGCTCCCTGTCCCCTTCACAGGCTGCGGTGGCTCTCCAGGACATCGAGTGGGAGCAGCCTTATCCCATGGACTTCTACGCCAGCCAGTCCCTGGGGCCGTGGACGGCGAACCACGGTGGCACACAGCCCTCGCGCCGCGGGCGGCCGGCACAGGTGGGCGGCGGGGGGGTCACCGGGGCAGCAGCGGGTCCCTTCTCTCTCGGTGTCGGGGACGGGCGGGGGGAGCAGCGCCCGGTGCAGTTTGGTGGCCGGTGCCGCGTGCCAAAAGCGCCACCGCGTGGTTTCGTTCCCGGCGAACAGGAACGAGGCCGTTGCCAGCCTGGCTTGCGGGGTCTACCAGAGCCCCCCTCTCAGTACTTGCCGGGCTGAGCGCCCGCCTGGCCCCACGGCTCCCAGAGCTGGGGGTCCGGTCCCCCCAGAGTGCCCCGCGGGGTGCTGTGGGCTGAGCACGGGCTGGCTCATCGCAGGTCAGGCAGGGAATGGGACATCCCTTTACCTCTCCTTAACCCCCTTTTCATTGCAGGGGAAGCCACCCGCGCCCTCCGCCCCGCCAGAGGGTGGGGAGAGTCCAAGCATCGGGGACTCCGCAGCCTCGTGAGGGCAGCCTGCACCCGGTCCTGCAGCCGCCGCGCTCCGGGACCCGGCGTGGGCAGGGCCGGGGGGGGCACAGGCGCTGCCTCCTGCCAGGGTAAGCACCACCGGGGCACTCCCCCGGTACCTGCGCTGGAATGGATGCGGACGCACCCCGTAACTCGACGACACCGCTGCCCGCACGGACCGCCCCGGCTACCCGCGGGGAGTGACCCCCTGCAAGGCCAGGCAGTGCTGCAGCCCCGGTCGCACCGGGGGTCCCGTCCCGTCCCGACACATCGGGACCGCCCCGTCTTCCCCTGCCCTGCGGCCTCCCGCCGCCAGGGGGCGCGCTGCCACCTCCGCGGCGCCGCTCCGCCCTCTCCCCTCCCCCGGCCAATCAGCGCGCGGTGTTTCGGCGGGAAGGCGGAAGCGGCGCTCACAGTGGCGGCGGCCATGGCGGCGGAGGCGCGGCCGCTGCGGCTGCTGGCGCTGCACGGGTACCGGCAGAGCGCCCGCCGCCTCCACCAGCGCACCGGCGCGCTCCGCAAGGCCCTGCGCGGCCGCGCAGAGCTGCTTCCCATTGACGCTCCGCACCCCGTGTCCTCCGCCGCCCAGGACGACTCCGACGGGGACGACCCGCCCCGCGGCTGGTGGTTCTCGGGGCCCGGCACGTTCGAGGCGGGCGAGGCGGCGGCGGCGCCGGAGGGGCTGGAGGAGTCTCTGTCGGCCGTGGCGGCGGCACTGGCGGAGCAGGGACCGTTCGACGGGCTACTGGGGTTCAGCCAGGGCGCGGCGCTGGCCGCCATGGTGTGCGCGCTGCGGGCCCGCGGCGACCCGCGCTTCCCCGTGGCCTTCGCTGTGCTGGTGGCCGGGTTCGCCAGTCGCGCCCCGGCACACGGGCACTTCTACAGCGACCCCATCGCCCTCCCCACGCTGCACGTCGTGGGGGACACGGACGCCGTGATCGCGGCCCCGCTCAGCATGGAGCTGGCCCGGTGCTTCGTGGAGCCAGTGGTGCTCGCCCACCCTGGCGGGCACTTCATCCCCGCGGCTGCGGCGCAGAAGAAAGCCTACCTGGAATTCTTGGAACGCTTCCGGCCCGGGCAGGGGCAGGCCGAGTCCCCAGGGGTTGGGGAGGTTTCAGAACGGTCTGTGTAATAAAGGGGGCTCTGGTGAGCCATGTGTAGACACCCATGACTGTTTCGGTGCCCCCAGAGTCATCAGCAGCTCCCTACACCACTGTGCTCTGCAGTGTTCACCCAGGGCCCAGCTAAGTGGTTCTTTATCTCCCTTTTTATTTCAGCTTTGTTGTATACATGAGTATATAATATATAAATAACATATAATCATATATATATATAAAATTATATACATATATATGTATATAACATTGTATGAGATGTAGTGTGACTCTGGGGGGATTGAGGGCAGGAGGGTGACACTGCTCTGTGTGTGAAGTGCTTCCAGAGACTGGAGTAGCTGCTCAAAATCAGAGTCCCTCAGCTCAGCCACAGGAAGTGTCTGAAGGTCACAGAGCTTCTGCAGCTGTTACCCCCAAAAGATTCGTGGGTTTTAATATCTATTAAGCCAAGCTTCCAGCTGGTCTGGATCTGGAAAACCCTCTCACCCCTGGATGGTGTTTGTTTCGAGAGTGAAGTGTCTGCTGGTTCAGTACATGTGTTGAATCTTCCCTGTACAAAGTGCCTCCATGAACAAGAAAAACTTGTCACTCAGTTTCTGGCTCTGATAATATTTTCCAGAAGCACATGGGAACCTTTATTGCTGTTACAGGTGAAGGTGCCCTGCTTGACTGCTTCCCAGTGCAGTGCTGGGGCAGGCCGGGCACCAGCGTCAGGCCAGGGCTGTTCTTCGAGGTTTTCTCTAACCACAGCTTTCCTTAGGGGTTTATGGTTGGCAAAAGAGAGAAATTGGGTGTAAATTCTTCATTTACCCCCTGCCTGAGCAGCAGGGCAGCGCAGTGTCATCCATGCAAGGGCCAGAGGATAACAGGAGCAGGCAGAGGGGCAGAGGCTGAAGCCCGTCCCATGTTCCCTCAGCTGGGAACAGGCCTGGGAGCTGCCATAGGTTAAACCAACGCAGCAGAAATGAGTGGTTCTCAGCCCTGGGAGGTTTTTACCTTTTGGTTTGTTGCTGGTTACTCAGCAGCACAATGGTGGCGGTGTCAGGAGGATGAGGCAGTTTCTCTGCAGCCCAGCCCCAGGCTGGTGTCCTGGGGGTGTTGTGGGGGGAGTTTGGGCAGTGGTGGCCGGCTTGGTCACTTCAGCTGGGCTGTGTCACAGCTCATTTTAAGGTGTGGGGTGTCTGCACTCCTTGGTGACCACATCAGAGAGGCTGTTTTTGGGGGAGGGTTGCAGCAGCAGCAGCAGCTCCGGCCAAACACGGTGACCAGCTGCGACAAAGCACTGGCGCTTTTGTCCCTCTGCTCTGCCCCTTCAGCCCTGGGCAGCCGTGAAGGGACGGCAGCAGCCGCGCTCGCCAAGCCCGCCGGTGGCTCTTTAATTACCGCCGAGCTCCGGCCCCGCGCCGATCGCCCGGCGCGGCGGAGGCACCGCAGCCATGGCCGCCCGCCCGCACTGCGGCCCCGCACCGCCGACCCCCGGCAGCTCCCGGGCACAGGGAGGCACTTGGCAGCTCGCTGGCGGCGGGATGGGGAAGGAGCCCAGGGTGCGGTGAGTGAGCAGCGCGGTGCCGGCTCTGCGGCGGCTCCCTCGGGTGGGCTGGGGAGGGAGGGGTGACCTGAGCTGGGGTGGTGCGGTACCTGCCTCTCTCTTCCCAGGGTCTGCTTAAAGATGGCTTCTGCCGGTTGGCTCCTGTACCGGGTTTAAATAAATTAATAAAAAGAGAGAAACGCGACCCTTGTCCGCGGGAGGTGCCTGTGTGAGCAGCGGAGGGAGGTCCCGCTGGGCCCCGGTGTGATGGGAGGAGGGAAGCGCCTCCTGCGGCTGTCACTGCGTGTCCCTGCCGGACGGAGGGGTTTGCCTTGGGAATCCTTCCCTCTCCCTCCTTTTCTGCTGGCGAGATGCCCTCGAGCTGGCCTCTGCCTCTCTTGCAGATCCAAGTCTGTCCTTGGGATGCAGTCACACTGCTCAGCTGCCTGGAGACAAGACTGACTGATGTCCACCCATCCCTCATTCACTTTGCTGTTGGGGGGTTTCCTCTTCTCCCACCCGCCCAGGGGAGTCGGTTTTTCCCCCAAAACAGTCTGGAGCAGTTGCTGTTGCTGAGCGAGGGGGTGATGGAGCAGCCCAGGCTCTGGGTGGCAGCCATGCCACTGACTTGGGACAAGGGGGCCCTGGAGACAGCCACTGGTGTTACCCAGCAGCACTGGGAGCCTGGGTGTTTTGGCAGGGGGAATGTCATCCCTCTTCTCCCCAGGTGGGCCCTTTCCATACCCCAACACAGCCATCGGAGTCACCTGGGTGACCCCAGGGATAGGCCCTGCCTATGGCCCTGCTTGTGAGGAGCCTACCGTGGCCACGGGGGGCTGGGGCTGGGCAGGGAAGGGCTTTGCTCCCCCCTCCTGGGTGAGCAGAGCCCCCAGCCCTCTCCCAGCATCCTAGGGAGGGTGGGAGAAGACCAGCACAGGCAGAGACTCTGCCAGTGCTGCTGCGTCCCCACAAACTCCCACCACCTCTTCCCCAGCTCTCCGCACCCCTTCTCCCTGTGACACCGTCAACTCGGGATCTCCTCCGCTGCCCGCCCTGCCATCACCCACATGGGGCACACCAGGCACAGGCAGGGGATCCTGTGGGCAGCGCTGGAGAAAGAGACGTCCCACCAAGCCTGGCATCGGGTGCGGATCGTGGCAGGGTTTGAACCTTACTCATCTCACGCTCTTCCTCCCGTCTCCACCAGCAGGGCCTGGTGCTGGCGTGGGGAGGGGGCGCTTTGGGAGGGTGATGTGTTTTGCAGGCTGTCATACAATGCGGTTTCCCCCAGAGCTGCCCGGCTCCTGCCTGCGAGGAGGCAGCAGCACAGGCAGGGCAGGGGAGAGCCAGGGGCCAGCCCCAGGCCCTGCTGCTGGAGCAGGACCAAGCCGTTGGGAACAGCCCCCCCTTCCCTGCTTCACCCGCAGAAGCTTCCAGTTGTGGCTGAGTCACTCCTGCTGTAGCTCCTTCTCTCCTTGTTTTGGATGGAAGTTTTCCATGGAAACCCACGCTGGGCCGGGCCGCGGGCTGGGATAAACACGGCTGAATCACAAAAGGCCGTTTCGCCAAGAGCTGTCAGATGGCAGCAGCAGTGTGTGCGGCCAGTGGGCAGCTGCCTGGCCTTTGGGGTGGGGAGCAGCACCTCTCCCTGCACCCCCCGCCAGCCACACTGGCTCAGCACCCCCCCCGAACCACCCCAAATTCCCACGGTGCCAGCATGCCTCTTGGCAAAGCCAGGAGTGGGTCACAGGTTTCAGCCAGAAGTTTTCTGGGGCCACGTGCTGTCCTGGGGATGCACAGGGAAATCCTGTCTGGGATAGTACCTCGCCATGGGACCCTCGCCACAGCCCAGTCCTCAGCTGTGGGGTTCTGTAGGGTCACAGCTGCTGGAGGTCCCTGAAAGACCCTTCCCACGCTCCTGGCTGTGCACAGAAACATGCGCCGAAGCCACTGGGAGCATTGCTGAGGCAAGGCAGTGTTTGTGCCCTGCCTGTGCCCTGCTGAGCATCATTCCACCGTGGAAGTGGCAAGTAACAACTCAGCCATGGCAGGGGCTGTGATCTTCCTCAGCACCATACTCCTTCCCAGCACCGCTGTGATCTCGGAGGAGCACGGGAGCTGGACGGCCTCTGTCCCTCGGCGCTCACAGCTGGCCCCAGGCCCGGTGGCTTGGAAGCACCATTGGAAGACAAGTCCTGATGTCAGGAATCCAGGATATTTTTAAGGACTCTGGAAGAAAAACTAATTCCAGGGTGTCAGCGGGAGAGACTTGGCCTTCAAAACAACAACAGCGCAGCCGGAGCCTTCCCGGACTGGAGTGTGGGGTCTGAGGGGCCACAGTGTTGCCTGTGGGACATTTCCCCTCCCTCAGGGATACCCTGGAAGACACACAGGTACCACCTCACCGTGATGGAGCACAAACAAGGAAGTGTTTCCCAGGGGATCCAGGGTGGTTTCCCGGGGGATGGAGGGCGGCACCTTTGCAGCAGGGAGGTGCCAAACGCAGCTGCAGCTTTACCTGAGCACTGATGGAACTGCCCAAAAATCCCCTTCCTGGAGGTGTGAGGTGCATGGCCCGTCACCAGCAGCAGTGATGGGAAAAGTAGGAGTCAAAGGGGGTAGGCAAGAGATGGGGCACTGCACAGTGGGTACCTGGTACCTGAGATACTCCCCTGCCCGTGGCTCCCCTGCTGCACTGTGGCCCTGCTGGCCCCAGGGACCTGGCGGTGGCTTGTGCCCGTCTGGGTGAGGGCAGAGGTGCATGACCCCATGGGTGGGTAAGGGTCTTAATGGTGCTTCTCTGGAGAGAAGGAGTGTGGGCAGAGGACCTTGTGTGGCTCCTATGCAATTTAGGTGGGACACCCACGGGAGCTCCATGCTGGAGCTGCACCCCAGGACCAGAGGTTCTGGTTTGGGGGCTCTCCCTGTCCTCTTGGCACTGCCACTGTCACCCATCCGTACCTGACCCCCCATCCCTGGTGTCCCCACGGGATTAGGCATCCTACTTCTCCTCCGGGGTCTCTGTGGTCACTATGCCCCTTCCAGCCCCCTCTGTCCCCATCTCCGAGGCTGTAGGTCCACGGTGCCCCCCGAGAGGGGCCCTGCCCGGCCGGCACCGGTCGCCGCCGGCTGCTGAGGGCCCGGTGCCCGGTGTCGGGGCAGGCCGGGCCGCTCTGACTTCGCCGCTCAGGAATCTCCTGGCCGCGACGGGCGGGTTGTGCAACCTGCGACCGCCCCCGGCCTCCCCCGCCCCGGCCCCGCGGGCCGCGCTCAGTCCGCGCCGCGCCGGCCCCGCCGCCGGCTCCGCTGCGCTCCGCGAACGTCCCGTGGTACTCCCGCGGTCCTCCCGCACACCGGCGGCGGGACGGGGGGTCACGGGAGGGTGGGACGGGACCGCGGCTGCCGAGCGCACAGATGCGGCGGGATGAGCCCGGCGGGGGCGGCCCCGCCGGGAGGGTAGGTGAGGCTCTGCGGGCCGGGGGGCAGGATGGGGGGATCAGAGGGGGGGTCCCCACCGTTCCCACTGCCCGAGGAGGAGCCGTTCGGCGCCCGCCCCCCCGAACAGTAAGAGTTGATGTGCGGCGAGCTGCATCCTGCATGTGAGCTCCTACTGCCCCGGGAGGCGGGCTGCCCCCGACGGGACCCCCGCTGCCCCGCCTCCGCCGCCTCGGGGACCCCCGGGGGTGGGGCCGGGGGGGGAGCCGGTGCTGCCCGCGCTGCGAGTCCGCCTGTCCCGGCGACCATGGCTGTAGACTGTTACCCCCCCAGCGGCACAGTAACAATCTAAAGCCACGGTCGCCCGGGCGGCGTCGGAGGGGGGGTACCGAGAGGGGTTGGGGGGCAGTCGGTGCCTTGGCGACGGCGAGGAGGCGGCTCCGCCACCGCACCGGCGGCGCGGGGCGGGGGGGCCTGGTGCTTGGGGGGTGGAATGTCGCTAGCATCGGCAGCATCGGTAGCATCCACCCACGCCCCTCCCCGCCCCCTGCCCTCCCACACGTGTCCACCCCGCCGGGGAGTCCCCCCCTACCTGGGCTGCAGCGGGAAGGCGGGGGGGCGTCCGCCGTGGGGGGGTCGGTGTCTGCGGGGGGGAAGAGAGAGCGCGGTCAGGCGGGCACCGGGACAGCCGCCCATCCTCGCCCCTTCCCGCCTTCCACCCCCCCACCGTCGGGGCGCGCTCCCCGACGGCTCAGCACCGCGGACAGCGCCCGTCCCCCCAGCGCTGCGGCGGGGCCGGGGCCGGTGCGGGGCCGGTGCCGGTGCCGGCGGTGGGTCATGCTTCAGTAGCCATGACTGTAGACTGTTACTGTCCTGTCCCTACGCAGCAGTAAGCAGTCTAGAGCCAAGGTGCCGACGCGCTGACTCGGGCTCTCCTCGACGGGATCTCCGCGCTCTTTCGACGCACCGGGGTGAAGGCGATCGACCCCCCCGGGCTGCGGAGCTGGCAGCACTCGAGCGGGGGGGACCGGGGTGCGAGGGAACCCGAGGGAGGCGGTGGTACAGGGTGCTGGGCACGGCGGCACGGCGGGACGGGGCTGGGGGGGTCCCGTCAGCGATGGATGTAGAAAGGGGGGACAGCAGGGACCGGTGTCACCGCAGAGCGGGACACACGCACACACCACACAGGGATGCGCTTCCCTACCTCTCCCCGCCTCCCCCCCCCTCCAGCCCCCGCAAGGCGCAGGCGGTCGGTCCCCGCCGTGCACCCCCCCGGGGCGGCCCCGCGCTCAGCGCCCGCCCCCGCGCACCGCCCCCGCCGGCGCCGCGCCCGGCCCC
>NW_020897744.1:2240228-2420056 GCF_003984885.1 Neopelma chrysocephalum | reverse complement strand
GCCGCCCCCGCCGCCCCCCGCCCCCGGCCCGCACGTGGGGCTGCGCCAGGCGGCACCGCGCGGCCCCCGCCCGCCGCAGAACTGCCCCCCCGCACCGGTGTCCCGGTCCCCCCCTGCTCCGCCCCCACCCCCCCGGGGGCGGGCAGGTGCAGCGCCCGGTGCCGCGGGGCTCCGCTGCCCCCTCCCGGCCCCGCACCGGGCTCCGTCCCCGCTTACCTGGGGGCCAGCCCAGCCGGTGCCTTACCTCCTGCGGGCCCCCGCGGCTGCCGGGCCGGGCAGGGGCCCCGCGGCTCCCGGCGGGGCCGGCGCCGGTGTCGGTGCTGCGCTGTCCGCAGCGCGCGGGGCTTTTATAGGATCGGGCTCGTAGTAACGGGGATCTCGGCTCATTCATAGAAAAGCATCAACCTACACAATGACGTGAGCGCTACGTCAGCGAGGAAATTTAGGGAACGGGAAGACGCTACTATTTATATCGGCGCGGGGGGAGGACAGCGGCCCGGAGCCGGGCAGGGGGTCCGGGATGCAACGGGACCCCGGACCCCCCCCCGGCTCCCTCGCGCCCCCCCCCCCCCGGTGCCCGATCCTCGAGGTGCACAGTGCAGCAGCACCAAGCACCCCACATCCCTCCTCCACCTGCCGCCAGACCCAGGGGCCGTGCACCCACTGAGACACAAGGAGAGGGTCTCTGAGGGTCTCTGAGGGCTGCCGCGTGGGGCACCCCCTGCTCCCATCCCGAGGTATCCGTCCTGGCGCCCACGGGAGTCCAGGGCACCCCTTTGCCCCAAGACCACCCCACTGGTCCAGAGTGTGGCCCCATCCTAGGCTCGTGGTGACACCATGGGGCTAGTGATTTGGCTGTCTGAGCACCTCATCATGGGAAGGGGTTGCACAGGGGTCCCCATACCTGGGCACCAGCCTGGGCGTGCCCCCTGTTCACCTGCACCCCCCACCTACAGCGATGTCCTGAGCAGTACCTCCCACATGACCCCCCGTAAGAACCTCTGTCCTTTCAGTGTCACGAGCACCCATGGCTGCCAGTCCGATGTCCTGCAGGAGGATGGGACAGCAAAAAGTGATGGCAACGGGTGAGTTTAGAATACATGGGGGGACACCCCATTGCAGCACCTTGCTGCCCTTACCCCTCGCTCCTGGCAGGTGCTCCCACCAAGGCTGCATCCCCCAAAAGCCATCGGTGCCACAGAGACAGGTTGTGGCTTCGTGGTTGAATTAATTTGGCCTCCCCCCGCCCCATCCCAAGTGTTGGCACCCCCCCAAGATGGGACTAGAGTTGTACCCAGGGGGATGTGGGGAGGGATTCTTTCCCCTCCTTGTGCATCTGTCCGTCCATCCATCCATCCATGCATCCCCCCCCATTCCTGCTGGAGCCGTCTGACCTCACTCTGCTCTGGCGAAGCATCACACCGGTCGCCACAGCAACAGCGGCGTTGTCATTGACAGCAGCATCCGCGCCCGCCAGCATCCGCCGCTGCGCAAGGCCGCACGCTGCTGCAAGGCCACACGCTGCTACGGGGGGCTCAAGCCACAACCCTCCTCGGCACCCCCCTTATTGCTCACTTACACCCCCAAGTACCTGCAGAGCGCTTCAGGCAATTAACACCCCCAACCCCATCAGCATCTCCCCATCCTCCTCCAACCACCCCGCTTAAGTTGCTGCCACCCCCTGGAACCCCCCAAAAAACACCTTACCCCCCCGGGCTAGATAGGGGTGTCCCCCTCCTCTCCCCCTTTTTTTTTTCCCACGCAGCACCGGCGCCCGCCCCGTCGGGACTCTCCGGTTCGGGTAGGGGAGGGGGGGAATCGCTGCCGCAGCGCTCCCCGCCGCAACCGTGACTCAGCCCCGGGATTAGTCAGCAACCGGGGCCGGCCCACCAGCAACCGGCTGCGCAGCTCCGCCGCTCCTCCGGGGGCCGCGACCCCCTCCACTCCCCGTCCCGGTACCTCGACGCGCACAAGGTCGTGTCGGGGGATCGGGACGGGGAGTGGGGGGGTCGCGGCCCCCGGGAAGGAGTGTGGGGGGGTGTCGCATCCCGGAGCGTGGCCCGTTGCTGCCATCTCGTGGGCTTCCCACCAGTGGCTACAGCCGCGTCCCTGTCGCGGGGGAGGGGGTATAGAGGGGGCTCGGTGTTGTGGGTGGGGAGGGGAGGTCAACTCTGGGGCTTGGAAAGGTGGTGAGTGGGAAGGTGGTGGTCGCTGAGGGGGATTGAAGGAGGAAAGTGTGTTATCACCTCACGAAGCATCACCTGATAGGGAAGGGATCCCATCGTGCCTCATCGTCCCATAGAACAGGGGGTCTTCACTTGCCTGAGCATCACCCCGCAAAGGAGGGGTCTTACTTCAAAGGAAAGGGGTCTCATCACCTCTGCCCCCAAATATCATCCCCCTGGAAGTGTTCCTCACCCTGACTGAGCATCATCCCACGAGGAAGTGGTCCCACTGCCCCCTGATGCATCACCTCAAAGGCAAGGCGTCCCATCACCCCATCAAGCATCACCCCACAAGGAAGGGGTCCCACTGCCCCCCAAAACATCACACTGCAGGGGTGGGTCCCCTTGTTTAACTGAGAATTGCCCCACAATTAAGGGGTCCCATTGCCCTGTGAAGCGTCATCCCATAGAGAAGGGGTCTCATCACCTGTTCCCCCAAATATCACCCCACTGGAAGTGTCTCTCACCCAACCTGAGCATTATCCCACAAGGAAGGGGTCCTGCTGCCCCATGAAGCATTGCCCATAGGGGAAGGGGTCCCATCGTTTCACCAAGCATCACTCCGCAGGGATGGGATCCTCACCTGCCTGCAGAGAAGGGTTTCCACCACCCCATCAGGCATCACCCCACAAGGAAGGGATCCCATTGCTCCACAAATCACCTTTCAGGGATGAGTGCTCTTGTCTCCCTCCCCATAAGGGGTCCCACTGCCCCTCTCCAGCTGTCAGGGACCTCACAAAGTTCAACAAGGTGGATTGCAAAGTCCTGCTCCTGGAGAGGAAGAGCCCTGGGCTCTGGGATATCCAGGGATTTGCCCAGTTGGATAGCAGCTTGGTGGAAAAGCCCCTGAGGGTCCTGGGGGACACCAAGTTGACCACTTGTCCTGTGAGGAAGGAGGTGAATGGTGTCCTGGTCTGTTTTAGGAGGAGCATTAACAACAGGTTCTTCTGCTGTTCAGGGGAGAAGATCCTTCTCCTCTGCTCAGTGCTGGGGAGGTCACTCCTGGAGTGTTGGGTCCAGTGCTGGGCTCCCCAGTATGAGAGAGATGTGGGCATACTGGAGGGAGTCCAGTGAAGGACCACTAAGAAGATTAAAGGACTGGAGCATCTCCCCGATGCTGAGAGGCAGAGTGTCTGGAGAAGAGAAGGCTCCCGGGACCTGATCAGTGTATACACATCCCTGGAGGAAGGGTGTGGAAAGGACAGAGGTAGGCTCAGCTCCGTGGTGCCCAGTGCCAGGAGCAGGGGCAATGGGCACAGACTGAGTCACATGGCTTCCTCTGACCATCAGGGAACATTTTTCCACTGTGAGGGGAGCGCTGGCACGGGCTGCTCAGGGAGGTGCTGGAGTCACTGTTCTTTGAGATATCCAAAAGCCATCTGGGCACAGTCCAGGGCAATCAAGTCCTGGGTGGCCCTGGAGCAGAGGGTCAGGTGATGACCTCCTGGGGCCCCTCCGAACTTCAACCCCTGTTTGATTCTGTCTCTTGTGCACCCCAACACCCCTCCACAAGAAAGGGCCCCTCTATCTCCTTGCAGGGATGGGTGCTCTTGTCTGACCGAGTATCACCCCATAAGGAAGGGGTCCCATTGCCCCATCAAGCATTGCTACACAGAAGAGGGCTCCCCACCCATCTGAACATCACCCCAAAGGGAAGGGGTCCCCTTGGCCACCCCAGCATTGCCACCCAGATTATGCAGCAGAGAACAGCCACCTCCAGCCTGGCCACCCTGACTGAAAGGGGAGACTGTGGTGTGCTGGGGAGGCTCTGCCTTTCCTGCCACCTAGCAGAGGTCCTCTCATGTTGGGAGGCACTTGGCATCCTGGGAGCATCTGGAAGTGTCCTGTGGCTACCCCCAACCTTGTTTCACAGCAGGCAGGGCTCCCAACTCTGGGAGCAGCACCGGAGGCGGGCAGCACCGATCCACTCTCAGCCCGGAGCAGCTCAGCACTGTCACGAGTTTCACGGCCTCAGCCCAGCCCAGGTGGAGGGGACACGCATCCCCCTGCACACCCAGGGGGCGCAGCGCTGGGGCGCGGGGGGCTGCCATAGCCCGGCACCGCCGGGAAAATGAAGTGCGAGCTGCCAGCGGGGGCTGCAGGCTCCTGGCGGTGCCGGATGCGGCCCGGCTGGCCAACGCGCCATAATCGAAGACATGTGTGTGGGCTTTGGGGAGAGGCTGCGCTGGGAAACAGGGCCCTGCAGAGACCGGGGGGCTGTATCCTGTCCAAAAGCCCAGGTCCCACATGAAGCCAGGCATGCGAACGCGATCCAAACCACAGCTGGATTTGAACCGAATCTCCCAGCATCTGGGCTAATTTGCTGCAACTTTGATTGATCGTGGGGAGGGGGCACAGGCGGGAGACGCTCCAGCTCAGACCTCCCAACAGAGCCAATGACTTAAGCAGAGCTGGTTCCAATCTGCTCAGCACATTGAGGCGAAAATGCCCCTTTCCCCGAGCGCTCCCGGTCGCCGGCGCTGGCTCTGCTTGCGATCCCGCAGCCCGGCCGTCCCTGTCCCTCAGGGCTGGACATCGGCTGCAGCTCCCTGGGGAGACCCAGCAGGTTTTGCGGTCTCTGGATGCAGAACGCTGGGTCAATCTGTCGGGTTGGGACCCCTCCAGAAGACTGAGCAGGACATGAGGGGGGATACCAGTGCAACCAACCCCCCTCCACCTGCCCCAAACCCCTGCGGGCACCGATCCGCCCCTCGGCTCCTGGGAGAGGCCGGGAATGGGAGAGGAGCTGTAAAAGAGGGTGGAAAAGGTGAAGGTTTTTCCATTCCCCCGCCTCGGTCGCTGCCCCCAGGGCTCGGCGTCACTCAGCAGGTAGCTGGGGCAGCCCGGGGTCCCGGCCGGCCCCGGGGGACGCAGCTGTCTGGGAGCCGCTCGCTGCCGTGATTTATGCAGCTCAGCCCCATAAATTACCGGGACGGAGCCCGCGGGAGCCATCGCTCACAGCGACGTCCAGAGCTTGCTGCCAGAACCTGAAACACTTCCAGCCGTTAATTGAAGAGAAAAAAAAAATAAATAAAGGGAGTGGGGGAGAAATTAGTGCCCGGGGAGTTGGGATTAAACTACAGCTCTAACGAGGGTCGCCCACGTCCCGCTCCCAGGATCTCTGTGCTTCCTGTGGGCACAAACCCAGGATGGGGAGCAAGGAGGGGGATTTCTGAGCTGATGTCTGGGATGAGCCCACAGCAGGGTCCCCATGGGCAGTGACACTCCATCCCGGTCCCGAGGGTGGTGTTTCCGTAGCGAGCTGGGACACCCTGGATCTGATGGGAATCTGAGGGCAAGTTCCAGGTGAGTGATGCTGAGCCGTGAGGGCAACGACTACCACCACCCTGCACCCTCTCTGCCAGCACCTATCCTTTTTAGTCCCAAATTCAGGGCTGGCCAAACGTTGTCCCACGGACTGGGTACCTCGCACTGGCTCCCTCTCACCAAGGGGCCGGGGTTATGGGGTGAAACCCCAGCACCATCAGGGATGGCCCAAGCCGGGAGAAATGGCCAGTGCTCGGTGTGCCTTGCTCAGGTCAGAGGGTGCCGGCAGGACCTCCCCGGACTAGCGGCCGTCCCGGAGAAGCCCATCACGATGCTTTGCTGTACCAGGAGGTTGTGCAAGAGGCTGCGGCTGTGAGAAAGGAGAAGTGAAAGTGTGAAGCGAGAGGCGGCTCCCCCCGCGCCAAGGGGGGTACCCCAGGCTGCACCCCCAGCCCAGCAGCATTTTCTGGGGGAGGGATGAAGCGAGGGGGAAACGTGGCGCTGCCTCCTTCTCATTCCTCTCCACCTCCTCATCCCAAACCACCGCAAGCCCCCAGCCCACCCCGAGCCGCCGCCACTGCACATCTGGGCGCCAGCGCTGCGGCCCCCCCGCTTTCTGCCCTCCCCCACCACCAGAAAATTAGGGCCGGCTGCCTTCTCCTCTCCTCCTCCAAACCCTTCTCGACATCACCACAACCCATTGGGGTCCCCTCTAGGCACCCCAAAATGACAGCACCCACTTCAGCCCTCCCACCCACTGGGTGCTATCCCTCGCCTCCCGTTATGTGTCAGCACCAGTCTCTCGGGTGGGGCAGCGAGCAGGACCCCCTCCACTTCATCCTTGCCCACCGTCCGCCCCGTCGGGTCCCACCTGCGCGGGGAGGAGCCGCCTCCGGTAACCGGCGGGGGTGGAGCGCACCGGGAGCCGCTAGATGGCGCCCTACGAGCGGTACCGACGGGGGGGACACCTCGGCCTCGGCCCGGGGACACCCCGGGACCCCCCCCATTTCGGGGTTCCAGGCACCCCCCGGGGTTTCTCCGGGCAAAGAGCGACGTCCTAAGGATGGAGACCCCCGAGGGGGCGGTCGTGGCGCGGCGGGAGGAGACCGGGAGGGGGGAAAAAACCGGGCTGGGAGGAGGAGGAGGAGACCGGGATGGGGAGGGAGGGGTGTGTAAAGGGGGGGGCCCGGCTTGTCGGTGCCCCGCCCGGGATGGGAGGAGGAAAACCTCCCGCCGTCCCTTTAACAGCCAGCGGCGCTGCTCGGAGTTCAGGCCGGGGTCAGGGGGAGTTCGCAGCCCGGGTTTCACCTCCGAGCTGGCGGCGTCGGGAACCCCGAGGAACCGCTGCTGCTTCTTCCACAACCACCTCTTCCTCCTCCTCCCGTTCCGTAGGACCGGCCGGGAGCGCGGGGTATGGAGGAAGAGAAGCAGCAGAGGAAGAGGAGGGTGGAGGGGAGCAGCAACCGGCGGCGGCCCCCCAGGGGCTGAGCCATGAGAGTTCACCGAGACCTCAGCTGGTTGGCGGAGGCCACCGGGCGCCCAGGTAAAAAGAGGAGGGGGACACCCCAAAAACTGGGGAAAATAAGCCAAAAAAGCAGCTCCGCTGGCGCTTGGCTTTACGCACCTGGGCGGGGGGCACCGGCACCGGAACGGAGGCGGGGAGGGGAGGTCCCGCTCCCCCTCCCCCGGAGCGTCCTCCCGCTCACCTCGAGGGGGGGAGAGGAAACGGGGGCGGGGGGCGCCCGGGGGGTCCGGTCGGCCGCCTCCCGGGACCGGGGCGCATAAGAGGCGGGAAGGCGCGGCGGGGAGCGGGGCAGCGGTGGGGTGCAGGGAACGGCGGGCGGGTGGCGGGCACCGGGTCGGTGTGTTCCCCCCCGCGTTTCCCCGGCAGGTGGGCGCGGGGTCGCGGGGTCCCGGGGCTGACGGGGCCGGGGCGCGGCGCTGGCGGCGGCGGCGGGTGATGTCACTTTCTCCAAAAACCCTCCGGGGGTTTTCGCCCCCCTCCCGCCCCCCCGACCCGCCGAGAAACGAGCCCCCATATAAGCGGTGGCACCGACCGGGCGGCCGCGCAGAGCGGCCAGGACGCAGCGGCGTGTGGGGCTGAGCCCCGACCCCCCCACACCCACCCACCCCGCGCGGCGGGTGAACCCCCCGACGTGCACGTCGATCCCCCCCACGCGTGGTGGTGGGCACGTGGGGCCGGTTGCGGCGCTGACGGGGCGGCCGGTGTGTTGCAGGGCGGCGGGCAAGGAGCGGGATGCTGGACGCCATGGAAGTGCCGAGCCACTCGCGGCAGCTGCTGCTGCAGCTGAACACGCAGCGCACCAAGGGCTTCCTGTGCGACGTGATCATCGTGGTGCAGAACGCGCTCTTCCGCGCGCACAAGAACATCCTGGCAGCCAGCAGCGCCTACCTCAAGTCGCTGGTGGTCCACGACAACCTGCTCAACCTGGACCATGAGATGGTGAGCCCCGGCATCTTCCGCCTCATCCTCGACTTCATCTACACCGGCCGCCTGGCCGAGTGCGAGCCGGGCAGCGAGCAGAGCCTGGGTGCCGTGCTGGCTGCCGCCAGCTACCTCCAGATCCCCGGCTTGGTGGCCCTGTGCAAGAAGAAGCTGAAGCGCAGCGGCAAGTACTGCCACCTGCGTGGGGGCTACGCGCCCTACAAACTGGGGCGCGGGCTGCGCGCCGCCACGCCGGTCATCCAGGCTTGCTACTCGGGGACGCCGCGGCCCGTGGACCTGCCGCCCGTGGAGCCGGCGGCACCGCTCAACACGCAGTGTGGGGAGCTGTACGCCTCGGCCGCTCAGGGCACCCCACTGCACCCCCACGGGCTGTGCCCACCCGAGCGCCACTGCTCGCCGCCCTGCGGCCTCGACCTCTCCAAGAAAAGCCCCACCGGCCCCTCTGCCCAGCTCCTGCCCACTGACCGCCTGCTGCCCGGCGAGCCCCGCGAGCCCTCGCTGCCCCCACGGCACGACAGCCCCCCTGTCAGCGCCGGCCTCCTGGCCAGCCACGCCGCTGCCTACAAGGACTCCCCACCGAGCGGTGAGCCAGGGGGGCACCCCCACGCCCCCGACCCCTTCCGCAGCACGCCGCCCTGTGCAGAGCCCCCGCTACCCCGTGCTGACGGGCGTGAGCTGATGTACCGCTGGATGAAGCATGAGCCCCTGGGTCCCTACCTGGATGAGGGGGAGGCGGAAAAGGAACTGGAGCGGGAGGAAAAGGCCGAGTCACCACCCGCGGCACCACAGCCCCGTTACCCCAGTGTGGAGAGCAACGACCTGGAGCCTGATAACAGCACAAGCGAGGAGACGGGCAGCAGTGAGGGCCCCTCACCTGGTGATGCGCTGGACCGCTACTGCAACCACCTGGGCTACGAGCCGGAGAGCCTGGGCGACAACCTGTACGTCTGCATCCCCTGCGGCAAGGGCTTCCCCAGCTCTGAGCAGCTCAACGCCCACGTGGAGGCCCACAACGAAGAGGAGCTCTATCACAAGGCGGCGGCCGAGCAGGCCGTGCCCTTCCTGGACAAAGGTGGCCCAGGGCTGGGTGACATCCTGCGGCCCTACCGCTGCTCCTCCTGCGACAAGTCCTACAAGGACCCGGCCACGCTGCGGCAGCATGAGAAGACGCACTGGCTGACGCGCCCCTACCCCTGCACCATCTGTGGCAAGAAGTTCACGCAACGCGGCACCATGACCCGCCACATGCGCAGCCACCTCGGCCTCAAGCCCTTTGCCTGCGACGCCTGCGGGATGCGCTTCACCCGCCAGTACCGCCTGACCGAGCACATGCGCATCCACTCAGGCGAGAAGCCCTACGAGTGCCAGGTGTGCGGTGGGAAGTTCGCCCAGCAGCGCAACCTCATCAGCCACATGAAGATGCACGCGGCCGGCCCCGACGGCAAAGCCAAGCTGGACTTCCCTGACAGCGTCTACGCCATGGCCCGCCTCACTGCTGACCAGCTGGGGCTCAAGCAGGAGAAGGCGGCTGAGCTGCTCTCCCACACCTCACACTTCCTCAGCGACCCCAAGGCCATGGAGAGCCTCTACCCGCTGGCCAAGTTCACGGCCGAGCACCTGGGGCTGAGCCAGGACAAGGCGGCCGAGGTGCTGGCGCAGGCTCCGCACCTGCACGCCGAGGCCGCCCGGACCATAGAGCGATACTCGCCCCCCTAGCGCCGGCCCGGCCGGGGGGCTGGGGGGGCCGCTGGGCTCCCCTCGCTGCCCCGCGTGGAGCTGGGAGGGGCGAGAGGCCGTGGGCACTCGTCCCCTGGCGTTGCCGACGGCCCCAGAGAACTCGCTCCTGACAAAGGTCCCGTGACAGCTGCTCTGGGATGGATGGACGGCGTGTCCTGCGACCACCGCCCCGGTTTGCCTGGGAGAAGCCGATAATTCAGGGACTGACCTCGCGGCACGTCCGCCCCTCGCCGAGGGGGGCTGCCGGGCCCCCGGCCCCGCGCGGGAGCGACACACAAGCTGTGAGGCCGGGCTGCGCCCCGAGGCTTTGGAGGACATGAGCCCGCTCCTTACCTCAGGGCTGCCCCCGGGCGAGGGGACACCCGCGGCAGCCGCCGCGTCACCCCGGCTCCACGGTGGGACCCGCCGGCACTCGGCTCTGCCGTGACGGGACCCGGACTGTAAGTAGTTCATCCGTCGTGGCCGGAGCGACGCCTCCGTCCTGAGCGGGAGCGGCCAGCGCTGGGCTGGGGGGTGTGTGCCGGACCACCCCCCCAGGGCCACGCCGGGGGCTCGGGGACAGACTGACGGAGGGGGACGGTGGGGTTTGAGCAGCAGGCGGGGGGTGGCGGTCGGATCCATGCTGGGGAGGCTGAGGAATCGCGATGCTCCTCGCCCCGGGGCAAGCACTGACCTTCCATCCCGAGCCCAGGGGCTCGGCCGGTGGCCCTCCGTGTTCTCGGGAGGTGGGGCAGGGCCTGCCCCAGACTGAGCCCCTGGGCCCTGCCCCGGCTGGCGCCGCACCATCAGGGATACCCAGGGGGGCCCCGGGACCCGGCGGCTTCGCCCTCGGGCGGCCACTCGCCTTGATTATTTTTTTTATTTTTTTATTTTTGCCAAAGACGCCCGTCCCCAGCGCGGCCGGGCCGGGCCGGGGGGTCCATGACAAAGACAAAGCGGTCTCTGGTTTGTCAGCTACGGGAGGTGGGCAGGGGCTGCGGGAGGGGGCCGGGGGGCAGAGCCCAGGGGGAATGTGTGACCTTGGGCCGAGTCCTCTCCAGGCACCCCGTGCTACCACCGCACCTCCTCTCCCACCTTCTGCTCGGTGTGGGCAAAGTCCCCCCAGCCTGGACCCCCCCGGCCCGTGCCCTGACCCCTCCGTTGGGGCTAATGTGAAGCTTCACCCTCCCCTCCCGAGCCCCCTCCTCTCCTTTGCACACGAGGCCCCGGGC
The DNA here is from genome assembly GCF_003984885.1 of Neopelma chrysocephalum. Taxonomy (NCBI): domain Eukaryota; kingdom Metazoa; phylum Chordata; class Aves; order Passeriformes; family Pipridae; genus Neopelma; species Neopelma chrysocephalum. The sequence goes on along the minus strand of NW_020897744.1, from coordinate 2,409,149 downwards.
GGCCGCCAGCACCGACTGTCCCCGGCCTCGCAGCCACTGTGCCTTAGCCTGAGCTGGCCACTCCTGCCCAGTTGTCCCCCGAGCCTGTCCTGGTCCCCCAGGGCTGGCGGTGTCCCCCGGAGCTGCCGCGGGGTGACCGGTGGTGGTGGCAGCACCCAAAGCACAGCTGGCAGTGCCCAGCAGGGCCCCGGCCCCCCTGTATCACGTCCATTTGTACACGGGCTCCTCGCCCTTTTTTTTTCTATAGTCGAAATGGAATGAGCAATAAAGTGACATTAACATGCGTGACCTCACGTCCTTCTCTGGGGGGAGGCCTGCCTGGTGCAGGGCTGGTGCTGAGCAGGGCTGAGAGGTGACCCCAGGGGGTCTGTGGGTGACCTGAGGGGCTTTGTTGTGCATCTGGTTTGCTCAGAGCCCCTCAGCTGGGGGGCAGCAGCAGCCGCAGGTGGGACAGAGCTGTTGTTGTCCTTGCAAGCAGGAATGTGTCCCACTGCCATCCCTTTCTGGTGGCCCCCGCCCCAACTTCAGCAGCAACTCGCCCGCCAACAGCAAATGACACAGCAGGCTGCACAGACACGTCTTTATTAATAGAAATTATTAAAACCAACTTAACAAAATAGCCCGAAAACGGATGCTGCCCCAAGACACGGGCTCTGAGGAGCCTGGCAGGGGTGACCCCAGGCATGGGCTCCGCTCGCTGTTGTGCCAGCTTGGTCTGGTGGCACCAAGACTGTCCCACGGCTGAACCCATGACACAGTGAAAGGAATCAGTGTCTGGCAGGGCCTTCCAAACTGGTGGTGCCTTGGGAAGGGCCTTGGAAAGCAGTGCTGGGGCAGCACCATTAGAAAACAAACACTGAAACACAACCAGCGTGGAGGAGAAGGCAAAGTCTCTGCCATGCTGACAGCTGCGGGCATAGAACTGGGACATGGGTGCTGTGTGTGCCATGGCTCTGGGTGGGCCCACCTTGGCTCCGTGTGCCCTACAGCAGCCGTGGGCACCCCAAAGTCTCTGTGGTTCAGGCTCTGCCCTGCAGCACAGACCCTCTGCCTGGTGCCCTGAGGCTGGGGCACTCCTCTGGCACAGGTTACCCAGCACAACTCCATCATGCTGCCGAGACTCCGACCCCGGTGCTGGCCCTCGCTGTGAGGTTGGGCAGCTGGCACAGGGGTAATTGGGCTTCCTGATGCAGACACCGGGCTTGAGCCACCCACGCAGGAAAGGAAAAACACTGGGCTCCATCCTGCTGCTTCCTCTGCCACCTTTGACGCTTCCCTCCCACGGCCGCGGCGCCCCAGCAGGGACTGGGGACGGCCTTGGGGTCGCTCCCACCCTCGGCTCATGGGACTGGGACTTGACAGAGCTCCAGGGGCTCCAGTTCAGGAGTTAATGCTCCCTCTTAGCTTCTGTATCTGGTGTGTCACTGGGGATGGGACACTTGGTGATGGGACAACATGGGGTGTGGCGGGCTTAGCAGCACCCGAACCCCAGATCCCAGTGCGGAATGACCCAGGGACAAGGCAACGGCTCCATCCATGGGGCATCTTGGAAGGGGATCCTCTCAGCTGGGCAAGTAACGAGGGGCTGAGTGCTGCCCCGGCTCTCTCTAGCTCTGCCCAGCCCTGCAGCCATGGGCAGAAGCTGGATCCCACATGGAAGGGGAGCCTGTGGCAATGTGAGGAGACACAGAACTTGTGGGACAGCTGGCCCTGAGGCCCTTGCAGAATTTTGTTAGCTTCACATTGCGTCTTAGGTCAAAAGCGTGCCGAAAGGTAGCAGGGTGGGACTAAGGGGTTTGGGGGAGAAGGGAAGGGGCAGGTAACGGCTGGGGTGGGCAGGAGATCAGAACAAAGCAGCTGTGGGAGACTGGGGGTGTTCAAAGCCTTCCCCAGCAAAGCAGGCAGGGCACACACCTGAAAACTAACCTACACTGAAGAAATGAAACTCAACAAGCAAATCCTGCACGAGGGAGAGGACAAGCCCCTCTGCAAGCAGCACCCCTGCGTGGGGTGGCACAAGGTGGGGAAGGGGCTGGAGGCCTGGGGCTGTCTGGGCCACGCAGGACAAACAGGCTGGGGCAGGAGGGAACCTGCCCTTGAAGTCCACGGCCTCTCCAAGGGGCACAGGCTAGACTAAGCAATCCCAAAGTCTGTGCCGGTGTGTCCCCAATCTCTGCCCTACGCAGCCTACTAACCCAAAGAGCCACCAATGCGTGACTCGAACTCTCTGCACCCAAGCAAACCAAGCAAAAGGCTGGCGATCCAGCACGGGGCTCACCCAAAGCTTCCCTCGCCAGCGGGGCTTGCCGGCTCCGCGCTGGCACTGCCCAAAGGCTGGCGGGACCCTCAATGGCCCAGCCTCCACGTGAACCATCCACAGCAATGACCTTCCCAGCTGGTCTGCCCTCGGGGGGCCCTTCGCAGCACGGCCATTCTGGGGTGGGTTGAAGACGTGGCGTTTATTGTTCGTGGTGGGCTGGCGGCGGTGGCGGCGCGGCGAGGCCGCCGCTGAAGCCGGGCTCCCACCGTAACAGGCTGCGTGACTCGCTCAGGGGCCGTCGGCCCCGCTCGGCCCCCTCAGCCCTCCTGGGCCCACTTGAGAAAGGTGGGGATGTCCCGCACCGGCACGTTGCGGGTCAGCGCTTTGACTCGCAGGTTCCGGTCGTCCGTCAGCAAAACCACTTCCCTGAGCAAACGGATGGGATCGTCTGCAACGAGGACAGAGAGAGAGTGTGAAGTGCAGACCTGCCTGCTCTGCTTCAGCCCTTGCACCCATCCCACGGTGTGTCCCCCCACCCTCCTTGCTAAGAGCTCCCTGCCCCCTGCCAAGGCTTCCTGGCGTGGCTCAGAGACTGCCCTTCATCCCAAATGCTGTCTGCTCCCCCCACCGTGCTGCTCCAGGGATGATTTGTGATCTCTGTCTGCTGCCCACTGCCCACGCGGGGTGGTGGACCGGCCACAGGCTGGGAAGAGGAGGTCCCTGCTTGACCCAGGCCAGGAAGACAGCCCGCGACCCTGGTTCCAGCAGGAAGCTGGTGCTATTATTCTGTTGATCTCATTATAAGATCTAAAGCCACCCCTTATTTTTTGTGGAGCTTTTTTGGAGTCGCCACTGACACCGAGGCGTTTCTGGATGGGGCTCAGACAGCCAGAGAGAGTTGATGCCTGAGAAATATCCTAAGGGATCTTGCCCCCATATGGATGAGCTGCCCCGCACGCAACGTGCCGGGTGGGGATGTGGGAGCCACGCTTACGTGTGTGCGAGGCAGGGGAAGCATATGGGGTATGTGTAAGCAGCTGGGTCCTGTGACCAGAGTACTGTTCCTATGAGCACAGGAAACACAGTGCCTCCGAGCCAGGACGGGAATGGAAAAAACAGAGTTTATGGGAGCCCAACATGGGCCCAGATTGGCTGCGCAGGGAGCGGCAGGACGAGGGGAAGGGGAGGGTGGCCAGGAATGCGGGCTACGGTCACAGTGTTGGGGTTGAGGATGGTGGGGCCAGCACCTGGCTGGCCCGTGCCAAGAGGAAGGGGACTGGGGGATCCGAGGGAAGGCAGGCTGGGGACTGAGGGCTGCTGAAAGCGGGATTGGGAGGTTTTGTGCGGACACTTTAAGAAATGTGTAACAATAAACATCCTCTGCTCCGTGCTGGTGATGCGCCTCCTTGTTACAAACCAGAGGCTGTCAGCTTGTCAGGCCCCATTCCCCATAATCCACATGATTTCAAAATTCAGCATCATTTGCACATAAACATTTGGTGACGGTTTCTCTGTGAATCTGACAAGTTAAGCTGCTAAGAATTCGCACTGACAAATGCGGGTTGATTTCTTGGGCAGCTGCTGATGCGTTTCCCATCCCCGCCGCCCTGGCAACAGCCTGGGGGCTGTCTGGTCCCAGCACACGTGGCCGATGCCAACCAGGAATTAGGAGGGAAAAGAGCCCTGGACAGAAGGCATCGGGGGTGTGGGGAGGAGGCACTTTCTGGCCCTTTGTCACCACAAAAATGGCTCTGTGGACATTTATGGTGGGTTTGTCACAGGCTGGGGCATCCCCAAAGTGCTGTGAGGTGCACATTTGGCAATGAGGTGGGAGGGCCACAGCCTTGGGCTGACCAGAGGCAGGAGGTGGCACCTTGGTGTTGAAAGAGGCAAAATGCAGGAGAGAACAAATCCAAGAGTCATGAAAGAGAAACTGGAAGAGTCTGTGGAATGCAACAGAGAAGGGACAAAGAGGATGTGAGGATATTCTACCTTTGTTGGAGGGCATGAAATCCTTGGCCTTGTCATTGCAATAGTGGAGGCAGCAGGAGAGAATCAGGTCATCATTGTTTCCCTGGAAAAAAAAGGGCAGCATTACCCTTGTCAGGGAAAACCCTGCACCCCCACCACCCTGACTGCACCCCTATCACCACCTTAGACACCCCAACACAGCTCAGCAGAGAGCAGGGCCACTCTGACCTGAAACAAGAGCTCAGCCACATGCAAAGAGGGGGACAGAGGTACCTCCTGCCCAGAGCTCCTGGACCCCAGGGTCTCTGATTTTAGCCAAGGAGGTGGTGGCAAATAACTCAGTGTCCAGGATGCCCCTTACCTGTTGGCCAGTGGTGTCTTCACTGCGGAAGGAGATGGACTCCAGTTCGTTGCCTCTGCTGGTCAGAGCCCTCAGGCAGTTGTCCCTGCTCTCAAATCGCTCCTCCAGGAACTCGATGGACTTCCTGGCTCTCTCCTGCACTTGGCGGGCATAGCCCGCAGCCCGGTGCTCCATCTCTGGGCCCTTGGCCAGGCCATCCAGCTCGTTTATCACTTCAGACAGGAAGAGGAGGTACAGTTACCATGGGACAAGGTGCTCCCATGACCTGCTGCTGGAGCATGCAAGTTGCCAAGGCCTCGGGGCCGGGGCACTGGGAGCTGGCTCAGGAAATCTGGGTTCAGCTGCCGCAGCGTCCCTGTGCTCCTGGACTTGGCTGTGGGTCTGGAAAAGCTTTGCTGCCTTCCACCTCTGTGGGTCACCTGGCTTGGCCCTGAGAGCACAGGCACCTCGCCCCCGCAGTGTAACTGGTAAGGGCAACTGGTTCTGCTCCATGAAACGCTGGGGAGCGTTGCTGTGCCCCCCACCCCACGCTCCTGCATCATGATCAACGGCATGTCCGTGCCTGTGGGTGTCAGGAAACCCTGAACTCCTGCATCCTGCTCCTCCACCTCTGTGCACAGCGACGGCTGGTGGCACCCTGCCTCCTGCCCGCGTGGCACTGCCTGGCTCTGCACTGTCCCACATGGAAAACTTCTGCCCTGCTGCTGCAGGGCTGCACATGGGAACAGGAAGCAGGCAGTTCCCACCCTGGCACTATTTCCCACACAAATTCCAGCCCTGTTTTCCCACCTGAAGCCACCATTCCATGCTCCTGGCAGGGAACACGCTCCTTTCAACACCTCACCCATCTGGCTTTGTGCATCTGTCCTGACTCGAGATGAGCTTGGAATCCAGGTGGATTCCCAGCCTGTTCACCTTAACTGGAACCTCTTGTACTGCTGCCAAGCAGGCAGGAACTCCAGCTGCTCCAGCCCCCTAAGCCCAAGGGACCTCAGGGCTCCAGGAGGGACCGACCCTCGGGTGCTGGGGCTGCTGGAAGAGCAGCTTTGCTGTGGAGCGAGCATGTGTGTGCCAGCAACAATGCTCATGCACACATCTGGATGCACCCTTGTGTGCCCAGCCTTGCTGCCAGTGGTGAGGCTGGGCACACAAACGTGCATCCAGATGTGCAAACAAGTGTCCCTGCCTGTGATCGTGCGCTGGGCTGCGTGTGCACGAAGCCGTGCGCGCGAGAGAGCTGGTGTGCACGTGTGCGCGGCGGAGCCTCTGCGCGCACAGTGTGTGTGTTTTAGCCATGGCTTCATTTCTGAAGATTGTTTCCGAGCTTGGAGCCAAGTCCTGAGTTCAAGTGGGAACTATGCATTCCTTGGGGGGTTCGGGGAGAGAGCTCGGGGTCTGAGGCCTCTCCCCAGTGCTGTGAATCACTGCCCGGGGAGCCTGCGTGATCGCTCTGTTCCATGGTGAGACTGGCACTCACTGTCTGGGTATTCCAATTAAATCTGCATGGAGTTGCTTTGCTCTTCCCTGGCTGGAGACTCTTCTTGCTACCGACCTGATGCTGCCATTTCCACACAATGCACGGCTGGGCCCGGGGTGGGGGGAGCCGTGCAAGAACGGAACATCAAACAGGAAAAGCTGGTATTCCCTCCCGAAATCCGCCTTCCTGCTTCCAAGCTAAACAGGCTTCAAAGGGGAGGCTTGTTTGTGCTTCTGCACCAGGCCTGGCTTCTCCATGGCGGGGTCAGGCTCAAGGAGCACAGAGCAGGTTAAAGAGCAAGAGAAACAAACCCAACGAGAAGCTGAGTGCTTAACCCCTTGCTGCATCCCCGGGAAGAGCAGGGAGGAATACCAGGGGAAGGGCACTGTGCCTATCTCCAGCCCGGTGATGGGACATGGCACCAAGGTCTCTGTCTCCAGCAGCCATGGGCCCCTGGCTCACCCCAGGGGATGGCTTCCTCCTGCCCACACTGATGGCTTTCCTGGGGAATAAGGGGAAATGTGACCAACACCCGGTGTGGAAAGGGAGTCTGTGTGTTCGGGGTGCTCTGGGGAGGTGGCAGCAATGGGAGATAAGTCACTCTGTCCCTACTATGTTAGGCCATGCAAGGAGGTAGCAGGACAGGAGAGCACTGAAGGTGCTCAATCCTGCCTCTGGTAGGGCAGGCCAGGCTCCTTTTGCAGGTTGAAGGCAGCAGCATCTTGGACAGGGACAGGACCAGAGTTTTCAGCTCTCCTGCTGCCCCTGGCTGGAGATTGATGGAGAAGCCTCATGGCAACCACAGGAGTGCACTGGGAGGCAGGGCTGTGGCTCCAGGGCAGGTCTCAGCTCTCTCAGGTGTTAACATGCTCCACAGCCCCCAGGGCTGCCCAGGCTCTGCAGGTGCTGCCGACTGCCTTCCCTCTGCTTCCACACAAAGCCCTGGCACTGCAGTGCCAAGCCATGGAGCTCCCTGGCAGCTCCTGTGCTGAGCTGGGCAGGCATCCAACCCTGCTCCTCTCACCCAGGGGTCCCATCCTCAGCCCCAGGAATCCCTTCTGATCCGGGCTGCTCACCCTGTGGGGAAGGGAGGCAGCTGGACATTGGCTCTGGGGCAGGCAGAGATGTTTGCTGGACGTCAGGAGTTGAGAAGGAAGCTTGGAGGGCAGCACCCCTGCGTGCAGCAGGCCAGAAGGAGTGCACCTCACTGCCTGGGCGCTGGAGATGCCCATGGGACACAGTTGAACCTCAGCCTCCCAGGGCTGTGGATGGGATGGGGCAGCTTGTGGGCTCTGTGAGGCTCAGCCCCACTCCTGCCCTGGCCTTTCCTGCTGTCCTCGGGGATCCTCTGAGTGCCGGGCTGGCACCGGGATGTGCCAGGCGCCGGAGTGACATTGGCCGGAGGAACACTACCTCCAGCCCGGAGCGTGATCAAACAATCAGAGCAAAGGCATCTAACCAAATCCTCCCGCCACCCTGGGAGACCACCCAGCAGCACAGCCGTTATCTGCCAGGGTGAGTGTTTACCAATAACGGGAACCAGCTTGCTGTTTTACTGCGAGCTTTATAAGGATAAAAAGAAGGGCTGGGCTTGAGCAGCTCCGAGACACTGGGACACAGGCCGGCCATTTGCTCAGGCTGCCTAAGCCCCAGCTCAGCTAGGATAAGCTATCTGTTCTGATTGTTTAACAATTCCCTCCTCCTTGCTCCCTTCAAAATTCCCTCCAAATCCCATTTAACACCCATCTGCTTCTCCCAGCCCCCTGGCACCCCAAAAAACACCAGGAGGAGAGGAGTTTGCTCAGTGCTGTGGGCAGAAGGCTGGCAGGAAGGGAGAAGGATGACTGGGGCTGAAGGAATGCCAACAACGACTGGGATGAGACAGGGCAGGATGAAGTCCAGTCCCACGGCATGAGCCGACCAGCTCCAGACCACACAGGCACTGTGGGCACGTGGGGCATTGAGAGAGGGAGACAGAATGGAGGGGCAGACCGTGCCAGAAGAGAGGGGAAGCCCCCACCACAGCACTGGCCTACTCACCAATCAGGGGCACCACCAGGATGAACTTCCTGCAGTCCAGCAGTGTGATCAAGCTGCTGAGGTGGTCGATGAAACCATTGGTGTCTGGGACCAGGAAAACAGGTCTGATCTCCAGCTCCATCTGCCTCATTTGACTCTGGTCTTTCAGCACGGCCTGGAGGAGAAGGAAGGAAAGATGGTGAGGAAGGAGGATGTCAGCCCCACGACCTGTGAACCCTGAGAGCAGAAGATAAGCCTGGCTGACACGCACACATCCATGTGAAGGAGACTGGGAGGAGGCTGCATCCATCCCACCTGCACACCCCAAACACAGGGTTTTCTGTGGGCAGGGCCACAGTACACAGCAGGATGGCAAAAACCTCCGAGAGAGCACTTGTTCTAGGAAAACAGCCCTGCCCAGGCTCTGGGAAGAACTGGGACCAGCCTTGAAAATGGAGGGGTTTTGGGAACTGTCCCATTTTTGGGACTGGCAGTTGCCAGGACCATCTGCACGAGTGCCAAGAGACTGACCTTGACAGAGACCAGCAGGGAGAAAAGGGGATGGGAGGATGGGAGTTCTGGGGCTCCACAGAGAAAACAGCTCAAGGCGACAACAGCCAAAACAAACCAGTTTGGGACACATAAGTCCTGCCAACAGCATGCTAACACAGGGACCCCGAGCAGGCAGCCAGAGGTCTGTGGGGTGGGGATCCTTGGCTGAGTATCTCCCTCACTGTCCTACCACCTCCTGCACATGCCTTGCCTTTTCCGTTGCCATCCAGGTGGGAAACCAGGTGGATTCCAGCCCTGAAAACTCACAGTGCTCTGCTTGGTTGAGCCCTTTGCACCCACTGAAACCAAAGGTGCTCACACTCACAGGGAGGGGGTCTGCTGGGGCTCCCTGCCCGCCTTCCAGGGCTGCACCTGGACCTCTGGACAATGCCAGCTGCCAGAATGGGACCCCAGAGCTCACGTTTGACTTTCGAGGCTCTCGAAGGACTCGGGCTCTTTAGTAAGTCACAGGATTAAAAAACTCAGGATGCTATTCTAGTGCTTCCTCTACTTAAAAATAGCTTCCCTGGACTCACTGATGTTTGTTGCCTCTAATAGGAACCGGTCACCCAAGGAGCACAGCAGTGCTGCTGTGGAACACATCCACCATGCAAACCCTTCTGAGACCGGGCTCACACCCCCAGATGCGCCTCAGGGACATGTGAGGGCCACCGACCCTGTTCTGCCCAATGTTATGGGGAGCTCCCCCTGCCCACAGTGAGGATCCCAACCCTCCCTCAGTCATGCCAAAGCCTCGGAGGCGCCCTGGAACGATGAGCTGCACGGGCCAGCAGTGGCCATGGAAAGAAGTGGTTTTTAATTCATTTCCAAGTGTTGTCATCTGGCTTTAAATCAAGGCAGCTTGATGCTGCCACCTCCCACAAGTGTCTCCAGGCAAGGCAGCAAACAGAACCCCACCACGTGCCTCCCACCCTCCTTCTGGCAGTGCTAGTCCTGGGGACATGGCTCCCACAGACCCTGAGGGCTGACAGGCAGAGCGGGAAGAATGCCAGGCCCTGCCTACTGCATGCCAGTCTGAGGACATGCCCTCCCCATCACACAAGGGACACACCAGTGTCCCTACACTGATACTCTGCACCAGCCATGTGCTGGATGCCATCCCTGCTCTGCCTTCACCCAGAGAGGTGTTGGCACTCACCAGTGGCACAGAAAGAGCTACAGCCAGGGACCAGCTGGAGTCAACTCCAGCACAGTGCTGCTGCTGCCTCACCATGAGGAGAGCAGGAGGTGGGGTGTCTCCACAGGGTTTTGGGGTGTGGGAGGAGACGCTCACCCCTGGGAGGCACCAGACCCTGCTACCCCTGCTATGGGGAGACAGCGAAGAGCCCCATCAGCCAACGCAGAAACCAGAGAGCGGCATGTCCCTTGTGAGGTGACCAAAGACGTCAATGGCCCCAAAGTTGCAGGAAGAGGTGGGTGAAACCACACAGTCTCCAATGAACTGCAACAGTCCCATGTAACAAGGGCTGCTGGCAGGAGGGGATCCCCGCCTGCACCCCAATACAGCTCCTGACCCCGTGACTTGCCCCAGTCCGTGCAGGTGACCTCAGGAGCATGAGCGGACTCTCACCTACCCCTGCGACCGGGGGCGAGGGGGTGATGGTGGGGAGGGGCAGTACCCTCGTGTGTGGCATTTGCCCCGGTGGCTCTCACGGGCCGTACCCGGGCGATTCCTGGCAGCCGCCAGCAACGCCTGTGCCGGCCGTCACGTCCCATTCCGCTCGCCGGGCCGCCCGGTGAGAGAAGGACACAGGATGCGCCGGGAGTGAAAGAGCGAGGTCGGCGGGGAGCGTGCCAAGTCCCCGCGCACAGCTCCGGGCCGCTCGGGGAGCCAGAGGGAAACTCGCCTTTGCAGAGTTCAGAGGCCGGCAGCGAGATTTATTTTTGTTTGTGTGAGTAAAAGGCTGCAGAAGCCTCTGGCCAAGGGGCTTGGGGGAGAGAGGAGTGGCCTGTGATTCATGCGGACGCTGGCTGGCCCCACGCCAGAGATGAAAGGGAGCCCATGTGTGGAGAACTGGGGAGGCGAGTTCTGCCTTAACCCTTCTGCTGGCCTGTGGGGCACGGTCCCGTGGGGAGGAAGGGGAGCATGGGGATGCAGATCGAGATGCCCACGTCTGGGGCCTGGCTTCTGTGCTGCTGCTGCTGCCAAAAACAGGCTGCCAGTCCCACTGTGCCTCAGTTTCCCTGATCCGAGGACAGGGAGATGCTGGTCTGTGTGTCCTGCTGGGAGGTGGAGTCTGGAGACAACCCTGGGGAGTGTGGGGCAGATGGAACAGCGGAGGTACAGCCTCACCCTGGCCAAGTGTTTTTGGACTGCCAGATTTTAGCCTTGGCTTATTTGAGTTAAAAACACCGCCCGGCTCGGTGGCAGGGTGACCCCACAGTGCTGGACGTGGCAGGGGACCTCTGAGGCTGGAGGCTTTGTGCTCTCTCCTTGGGCTGACAGCTCCCCCCCACCTCGCCTCCTGCACTCACACCCTGTGGCCTCAGCGATTCTCCCACCTGCAGCCCCCTGCCCATCCTGCTGCTCCAGCCATGGGGGCTTCTCCCAGGAGCTGGGCCGGAGCCGGAGGTGGCTCCCTCGGCTGCCCCAGCTGGTGGCAGCACTGAGATCAGACACTCCTGCACACACAGTCCCAAATTCCCAGCTCATCCATCAGCTGGAATCACCTGGGGGATTCCCCGGAAGGCGATGCCTGGGTGAGAGCTTCCAGCGTGGACAGGGGGCAGGACCCCCAAAAGCCAGGCCACCAAGAGGAACTTCATGCAGAGAGAGAGGGGTTAACCCGTGGGTCTCCACCACTAGCACAGAATAGGAAGGGATCTCCACATGGATCCCTGAGGCTCCACACACAGACCCCAGAGCTCCTCTGCCCATAGTGCCAGGATGGTGGAAAGGCCTGGAGCCAAAGCTTGGCAGAGACAAGTGCCCTGCTGCCTTTGGGACAGGTCACCTGGGGTCACGCTGCTCTGCCTGGACTTATGGGCCATCACCATCCTGCCACCGCCTCTCCCGCCACGACCTGCTCTCCCACCGTGGGGAAACCCGGCGCCGCTGCCCCTTCCATCCCCTCGCGCTCCGCGGGGATCGGAGGCGGATTTTCCAGGGCCGAGAACAATGCCTCTCTAGCCTCCGCTCGAGGGCTTCCTCCTCCCAAGGCTCGTCCTCCAGCGTCTTCCTCAGGAGTAAACGTGCCCTGTGCCTGGTAGCTCACCGGGGCCGCCGCCGTGGCGGAGCCGCCGTGGGTGGGTGTGCGCCTTCCGCAGCCAGCAGGCACCCGCTCCCAGGCAGGTGCGTGTTGGCGCGTGTGCGCCCGCGGCATTGTTCCTGCGCGCCGAGGAGAGCGTGAATGGGACACCAGCTATATTTAGCCACTTACTCACACTACCGCCACAAAGGAGCGGCTGCATCTTAAGGGGGCAGCCGTTCCGTGGGCTCAGAAGGGACAGGAGAGCGGCTATTTTGGGAAGACATGTCATAATTGGCTGCCCCGGTTAAGCTGCTTCTGTAATGCTGAGCAAAACAATAGCAGCATCCAGAGGAAGAGCCTGTTATGTTTCAGGTGGGATGTTTTCAACCGGTCAGGAAACTCGACCGCTCCCAGCGCACAGCGGCGGCACAAAGGACAGGGGACGCTGAACAGCATGGACCAAGGGCCTGGCCAAGCAGCAGGGGTGGCTGGGAGAGCAGGGCACGACCTGGCACGGGCTGGGGACAGCCCTGACTGAGAACGCTGCCTGCCCCAGCAGCGTTGCTGCCACCTCCTCTTGTGTACCTGCCTGCCCGGCCTCTTCTCCTTCCAGATACCTGGGCAGCACCCAGGGATTTGGCTGGTCTTTCACCTTGTCCCAGTGCACCTCTGTTGCTACCAGCTGTCACCAACTCTATCCCAGTCTGGGTATGTTGTGAGAGCAGAGACAGGCTGGCAGTGGAGCCAGGGAGCAGCATCCAACCCATCACCCAGGGCCAGGCAGCAAAGGGCTGCCCAGGGACACAAGAGACCTTACCCTGCTCTGGCCTGTCTTTCCCTCTCAGAGTAATGATTTTGCAGACCAAGGTCATGTAGGGGAACAGAGCTGAGCTCTCCTGTTCCCTCTACAGCTGGTGCTGGCCAAGGGTCACCCTGTTTGTCATGTACCCTGCCTGGACCTGTGCTCCCCAGCAGCCTGAGCCACAGTCCTGCACACACCCAGAAAGGACAGGGACTAAAGGAGCTCAGTGAAGTCCAAATTCCCCTTGAGGTATGAATGTGACCCCAGCATGGGGGCTGCAGTGAGAGGCCACAGGGCTGTCCTGCAGCAACAGCGAACTGGAACAGTGTTGGGTGTGTGATCTCCACCAGCAGCACAGCTGGGCTGCCAGAGGCGGGGAGCAGGGCAAAGGCAGGGACAGTGCAGGAAAACCTGCTGGGGAGAAGGCAGTGACTTTACCCATGAGAAGCACAACTCTGCACGTCCCAGGTGAGACCCTGACACCACACTCCCCTTGGGCACAGAAAGAAACCAGATGGCCAAGAGATGAAAGCTTTGCCCTGCACCCTGGGTCCCTGCACACACCATCACAGATTCTACAGAGGGCAGCCACAGCACTTGGATCTGAGCCCCCACTGCTGTGCAGGCACAGTCACAAGGCCGTGCGTGGGGAGTTGAGGCTCTCAAGTGTGCTGAGGCAGGGGCCACATCTGCTGGACTCGGATTCATCTGTGCTTGTCCCCAGGATAATGAAAGTGGGACTCGGAGAGCACCTGATGCTCCCTAGGTGGGCAGTGAATGAGAGGCTGTAACAGGGAAGGCAGAAGGTCCTCAAGTCCCATGAAACACAAAATCTCTTGGGAAGAGCAGAAAGGTTAAGGCTAAGAGGGAAAGTGGAGGGGGTGGATGCTGAGCTGGCTCCAACCTGGCCTCTGCCGGCAGCATTTTCCACCCGAGCTCCTCCGCTCCTCCAGCTGCGTGGTCAGTACCAGGGCAGGGAGAGGACTGGGGCAAGCACACATGTTCTGCTCTAGGCCATTCCCAGCCAGCTATGGACTGGATGACTTTACTGAAGCCCTAAGGACTTCTCCTCCGCCCCGCGCCGTCAGACTCCAACTGCACCTCAGTTCTCAGCTGTGCAGCCCCTGAAGCTGCCCACACCCTCATTTTGACCTCTCTCTGCCTGCGAGCATCGGCCCCAGCACGGCCGGGGAGGAAGGGAGGAGCACGCCGTGGGGAGAAAGCCCCTGACAACATCAGGCAGCCCCCACTCTCCCCGCAGAATGGGCAGCGGCCATCCCGGGGGGCCCTGCTGCAGCTGCGCTGGTCGCCGGGGCCGGGATCTGCTGCATGCTGCCCTCCCTGAACATGTGCAGTTCCTGTTTGCTGTGTCTGTACAAGGCAGTGGGAAGTGGGGAATTTACTTACACCTCCCGCTTAACAACCCTGGGAGGCTGGAAGGCTTCAGGCCGCTTTAATTTACAGCCCATCTCTCCAATCTCTCACTCGTTCGCTGCTGCTTTCTTCCTCCTTGTATTAACGTGACTCAGGTACCTGCCAACAATAATGGACTCGCTTGCGGGGGCGGGCCCCTCCCTCCCGGCACAACTTCTACCTTCGCCTTGATATGAATTGCTCCAAATTCAAACAAAAAAAAAAAAAAAGAAAAAAGGCAAAATCTGAAAAGGTTGGGGTGGGTTTGGAAAAGCGAAGCGCAGTGGTTCTGGGCCCGGCGCCAGTAGCCGGAGGGTACACATGTGCAGGCTCTCCCAGTAGGGCCTTCAGCAGCCCTGTTTTACAACCACCTCGGCACACACTGCAGAGTTCACGCATATGGCCAGACAGATGTGTCTGGCTTACGTTCAAGGCTGGAAAATGAAGAATTATGGAAGTGAAGGGCCCTGGGCATTAGAGAGGGCGGAGGTGAGGGGGAGGGGAGCCAGGGAGAATTTTTCCTCTGCTGAGAAATCTTCATCTGGGCTGCGAGGCTGGAGGAAGAGGGGTTGTGAGCAAGGAGGCAGCCAACAGCCATGCATGTGGGATTGCTCTTAAAGCAACAGGGTGCATTGCCAGGGGTCTGCTCCCAGTCCAACCAGTTTACTTCACCAGCTCCCACTGGGAAACATGCTCAGATCAGGCCAGGGCCAGGCCAGGATCACCTGTATCCCGTCTGTTTGTCCCCATAACGATGGCAACGTTCTGGCTGCAGCAGCCGTTCACAGACTATTTTTCCGCCGCTGGCTCCTGCATGAACTCTGCCGTTCTCGTCCCACCCTCTCCCTGTCTGCCTGTGCCCCGCTACACAGGAAAGCTGATTTCTCACTGAACCATGGAGCCTCTGCCCTGGGTGGGGGGACAGCTCACTGCCTGGCACACACAGCACTACAGCTCTGCCAGGGCTCCTGGGTGTGTTGACAGCTCTGTAGGGAAGCTGTGTCTGCCTTCAAGAGGGTCCCAGGAGTCCCCAGAACATTCACCTCAGGGCTGAGACAGCAGATCTTACCCAGGGTGAGGACAGCAACCCCGATTTGGCCCTTCCAGAGGGCCAAAGCTGATCTTGCTGCTGGGTTTCACAGAGACAGCACAGGGCACCTACACTCAGGGAGGTAAAGGTGCTACAGGACATCCCAAGAGGCTGCTGAAGCATGGCAGGATAACGGCTGTGCACCATCAGCACAGCAGGGTGGGATCAGCCCATCCTACCTGAATCTTGTCTTGACGGCGTTGCTGCTCAGCAACTTTCCTGGCCAGGGCTTGCTTTTTGGCTCTGAGCTCCTTGATGTCCATCTCTCCTCCACTGCCTTCAGTCTCTGAATCATCTTCAAATGCCTCAATCCTCACATCATCCTCCTTCTTCCAGGAAATGCAGAAAGAGAGCAAAACAGGAGAGAAGTCATTGTAAGGGATGGTGGTGGCACGGATCATTCTCGTTCTGCTCTCCTTCTTCCAGCAGACAAATCCCTGTCAGGCATGGTCCATCACCCCTTGCTGATGGGTGACTGACTATTTCTAAACATCCAAAAGAAGCCAATTAATAGTAAACATCCAGGAAATGACAAGGTGAGACAGGAGGTAACGGGGCAGGAAAGGCAGCGACCAGGCAGGGCAGGGGCAGCCCAGCTTTAACACTCTGTTCTAAAATCACACCCTCTTCCTCACCTTGGAAAACTCTTCCCACAGCCTTGGGTGAGTCACTGATGTTTTACAGCCTTCAGTTCTGTGAAACCATGGTATTTCCCTGTCTCTCTGCTTTGCCTGGCTGTTTAGATGACACATCCCTTGGAGCAAATGCTGCTCTATGAGGCTGTACGAGGCTGCTCTAACCCTGCTGCCTCATCCCAGGCTGGGAACACAGGCTGGTCATCTTGACAGGAAACTCAAATACATGAACCCAGGAGAGAAAAGAGCCTCTTGGTCTTCTCTGTTTTCATTTCAGTACAGGTCATAAAGATTCCTGCACCCACCACAAAACTTCTATCTGGCTTGGAACAGATGTTTCAGAAGGAGATGCTGAATCGTGACTTTAAGTTCGATATGAACTCAAGGTTCTCCAACCTCCTGCCCACATAAGCACTTCTAGACCATGTTGCATCTTCTCCCTCTCCTAGAGACCCTTCCCTGGGGCTTCCCACCAGGAGTTCTGTAGGCCCTTCCCAGGATGCCTACACTGCCTAAACTGAAGACCCCAGAAGGAGCCACACTGTTCCCTCTCCAGGTGAAGGCCACACTGTCCTTGCTTCATGTACCCAAATCTCTGGGACACAGGAGGGTGGGAGGTGGTGGCTGGTGTCTAATTGGGGATCAGTCACAACCAAGTTCTGCTGCAGCTTTGTCTCCCCAGTGACTTCAGGTCTGAAGGGGAGCCCACAAGTCCCTGTTCCTCAACACGTGTCCCACATGTGCTGCCCAGGAGCCCAACTCTGCCACTCCTGCTGACAGCCACCCCTTGTCTCGCCCAGGCCCCCTTGCTGCCCACTGCAGTGACCACAGTCCTTCCCAAGCCCTGCCACTGCCCATCTCCCCTTCCCTGCACAAAAGCCAAGGGCTGTGATGGGGCTGGGAAGAGTTCCCAAGTGGCACCTGGGCAGAAAGACCTGCTCTGAGTCCTTAGAGGGCTGCAGGAGGGGACAGATCCTGCATAAAGGGATAAGAGCATGGTTACACTCCCTGCCCTGTGCAGGCTGTCATGACATGTGGCAGCAGGAGGGACCCGTGGTCTTAATTTAGAACAACCCCAGCACTGCACAGTCGCGCACTCAATCATTTCACCAGGACCGCACACCCACCTGGCCACAGAACCACCTCCTCTTCTCTCCCTGTGACTTTTTAGGCATGGGAAGGAGGAAGATGGAGCCCTCAGGCTCACTTCCCTCTGCTGGGACAGCCTGGACGACAGGGGATGGGGGGATGCTGCCAGAGGGAGAGTGTTGCAGAAGGGCCTGGGGGAAAAGCGTCTGCCAGATCTGCTGCGGTGGGTCGGGACCCGCTTGCCCAGCATGGTGGTGTCACACTGGAGAGCTGGAAGCTCCCTTGAGATCAGAAGCCAAAGGAGGAAGCTCCAGGGTTGCACAATGAGCTCAGGGAGAGGTTCCCACAGCTGAGAAGAGTCTGTGGGGACAGGGCAGGAGGGAGCTACCCTCACACTGTGCTTGTTCACAGCAGGAATTGGAGGGACTGACCCGAGAACAGGACCATCCCTGCCACGACATTGGGTAGAACCTGAAGATCCTCCCATATCCCATAAGTCAGCTTGAAAACCTCCAGCACCTTCTCCAGAAGAGGACAAAGGTCCAGGTCTCTCACCTTTACAGAGACATCTCTTGCTGTATGGGGACTTGCTCTGACCCTCAGTGCAAAAACAAATCACCTAAAATCTGTCCCTGCTCAGCTGGAGCTGGATGCTGGGACAAAGAGGGTGCTGAGCACAATCTTGCTCTGGGCTCCTCCAGCTGTCAGCTCCCTGGGGCACACAGAGCCATGGGACAGAGACAAGGTGCTGTCCCCGTAGGGGGTGATACCCCTCTGGCTCTGAGAGCCTGGCCTCGGCACAGGGAGGGGAGCCAGAGTGAGCCTGGGCAGCGCGGGCCACCCAGCTTCCCGTTCCCAACGCCTCTGCCCCTCTCTCCTGTTTCCCTGGCCTTTCCAACTGCAAGATTAAACAGAAGAAAAGAGTCAACCTGCAGAGCGGCTGGCAGGGCCCTTAAACACACACACGGAGCCTGGAGTGAAGCAAGGCCTACAGGAACAAGCAAGGGCAGAAAAACAAGAGCTGAATTCCTTAATCACATCAGGATGTGAGAGGCAGGGGAGGGACGGGGCGCCAATGTCAGCTCTTCCTGTACGTGTGCTGGAGGCTGGAGCTCAGGCCTCCGCTGCAACGAGCTCCACGGCTATAAACTTGATCCTGAAGCTGAACCCTGACACCCCCTCGCCCACCTCCTCTCCCGGGGCCTCGGTGCTGCACGTTATTAAAGCTCCCCCCCGCTCTGGGTATGAAAAAGCAGCATCTGGAACTCATAGCAGCGTGCTAGATAGAGGCAGGCGGGCTGGACTGGCAGGAAAGGGCACGAGTGAAGCACACTCGGGAGACAAGGGCTGTGCACCATTTGCCCCCCCGCCTCCCCCCATAAAATGCACACACAGCTACGCCAGCTATAAATAGCGGGAGCTGCAGGGCAGGCACAGGCTGGGCCCCACAGGGGTGATTCTTCCTTCACCGAGGCGCGCTCTTCCCGCACGGTACCTGATCTTCCAGTTGTTTTCCCTCTTGGCTTCCCATTTCCTTTCCCATGGCGTCTGGGACGGGTGCCACTGACACATATTTTCCACCCTTGAATGCCAGCAAAGGCTCTTCTTGTCCACAAAGGGCTTCCAGGAAATACTTCAGAACTGTGACCCTCTTGCAGTCGGCTGCAATAACCTACGGGGTGAGGACGAGGGGGTTGGGGAGAGAGAAAGGAAAACAAAGTCAGTGCAAAGGGGAGTGGATGAGTAACGACCAGGGGGAAATGTTCGGGGATAAAAGGCCCAGTGGGATGGAGGCAGCACTGCAGGGATGTGCGGGGTGCCCCTCTTCTAAAGAGGGATGGAAGGGGTTTGCTTTGCCTTGCAGCCCACTGTCCCCAGGGAAAGGGAGGCAGGCAAAGTGAGAACACCCAGCACCAATCCGTATTCTATCCTGCCTCCTCTGTGCACCCCAGGGCTGCAGGACTGCCAGGGGTCAGCCAGTCCCCTGCCTAGCTCCAAATGGGGAAAGAACTGCTGAACCATGAGAGATCAATGATGTGGCTTGTCCCTACTTTTCATTTTGGCTCCATCACCAGATTCCCCCCCAAAAGCTGGGGAGGGATGCAGGTGTAAGAACGGGTGGGTGAGGGCATTTAAGAAAAGCTCCTTGCCTCCAGCCCGACCCCATCCCATGGGCCCATCTCACAGACCCACTGGGGAGCCCTGTCAGGGAGGCTGGGACGGATCTGGCCAGAAGGAAACTCAATAGCTTGGGTAATTATCCAATTTATGAGGCTCTCAAATGGAGTTTCCAGAGCATGGGAGCCTGGTGCCTCCACAGCCCCATCCCGCGCGGCACAGCCTCTGCCGGCACCTCCGTCAGGGCTGGCCTCGGCTCAGCCTTTGTCCCCTTGCAGCAGGGCTCTGCACCTGCACAGCTCTCCCCTGGTGCTTCCTGCTGACCGGTGTCACTCCCAGGAGCTGCAGATTTATAGGGAGAAAGTCAGCAAACAGGACTAAAAGTGCTACACGCTACGGACACAAAGTCCACATTGACACCCAAGCTTCTCCTGTCCCCCACAAACCACCCTGGTTGTGCTCTGCTCATATAGAGCCTCACAGGCCCCCATCCCAAAAGGGTCCCTGCAGGCTCCCACGACCGGGATTCTGAAGCTGGGGAGAGGGTCAGACCCCATACAGGTGACTCAACCAGGTGCCTCACACCCAGGGACACACACGGTGTGATGCCAACGCCACACACCCCAGTGTCACCGCACACCGGCTCGTCACCACGCTGTGCCCTGGAGGGGCTGTGCCACAGTGAGCAAGGGCTGGCAGCGGCATCAGCCCCACTGCACCAGGCTGCTGTGAGAGGAAACTTCTGCTCTTCCACAGAGCTGCCAGTTTCCTCTCTGCGGGCTAATTTTAACCACCGTGTCGCTGTAGTGCGTGTCAAAAACCTGACCCTCCTCTGACCTCCAACCTCCTACCCCAGCTACTGCCAGAGCGAGGCACCCTCGTAGGCCCACAGCTGGGGTTGCCCCCATTTGATCCCCCCTGGGATCCTGTGTCCCCCCTGTACCTAGACAGACAGGCAGAGGGGGAAGAGAATCCCCTTCCTCTCTGTGGAGGCAGTTGCTGCTGCAGAAAGGTGGTATGAGCAGGCTGATCACAAGAGTTAATATTTAGGGGAGCAAAGGACCCATAACCATTGATTCTGCTCCTAAAAAATGTGTCCTGTGGGACCAAGGTGAGCACGAACAAAGTGACACTGGCCCAGGAGCCCTGGAAGTAGTTTGGGCTTCTGGGGACCATCTGTCCCAGGACAGCTCTTTGCTGCTTGTGACATCCAGCCAGGAGCAATCCCTGCAAGTGTCACCACAGGAACATTCCCATCCTCCTGGCTCTCCTTCAGGAATGATTGTGTGCAAAGGAAAGTCAGAAGGAAAGAGAACAAGAGCAAAATGGGAATGCCTGTCATGGGAAACAATGTGAGAGCTCTGGGCTGCAGCAGCCCCAAGGGAAGTGGTGGAAACCTCACCACCAGTTTCACCCCCAGTCGATGGGCTAATGCCATGGAGACCCAGCCTGACTCACATGGGGTGACTTCAGCCCAGGGATTTTCCAATCTGGGTATCTGCAGTTCCCTTGTGCCCAGGCTGCTGGGTGAGCAGAGTGCCCACCACCACCAGCCACGTGCTGTGGGGTGCCAGGATGTAGCCAACAGCAGCAGCACTGGGAAAAGGGATGCAGGAACTGCCTGTCTAGGTGGAGAAGAGATAGGTGCCCCATCCTGACACCATTCCTGAGGGATTTCCCAGGACACCTCTAGAAATAAAAGCCATTGCATCCAGTGTAGGACCCATGAGGTTTTCAGGAGGGGCTGGGTGCTGACACAGCTGCAGCACAGCCATCACTGCACAGCAAAGGCTTAAATCTGAGCCTCCTGGATTGGGAATGACCAGGTATAGTGCAGAAGAGCTCCCTTCACCCATGGCTGGGGCTTGGGACAAGGGCAGGTGGGATCACTCCTTCCTCCCCCGAAGAAGAAACCAGTAGGAAACACCAGATTTCCTGCCAAGCCAGCACAGCACATGCTTAAATCCAGCTCATCTGCTGGGGAGAACAGAGCCCAAACGAAGGCCCATGACATAATGCCACAGCAACTCGTCTCATGAACACATTTTTCCAGCCCACATGAATGAAAAACAGGGAAGGAGCAAATGCTCTGCACATCCCTGTCACGTGCAGCCCAGCTCGAGGAGCAGCCTGGGGCTGCCGGCAGCCAGGCTGGCCCCGCTGTGGGGCAGCCCAGCCTCGGCAGTGCTGGGAAAGAAGTGACCTGTGACTGGCACCCAGGTCTCTCTCGAACGGCGGAGCAGGACCTTGCGTGTCGCAGAGCAACCCGCTTTTGTCAGAAACTTCCTGTTTCGGAGTGGAAACCCGAGTGCCCGTGGCAGTGCCGGGATAACTGGGGCAGGGGGGATGGCTGTGAAGGCGCTCGCTGGCTCACGTGGAGATTCCAGTGGAGCATGGTAAGGACACCAGGAGCTGTGCCCACCCTTCCCGAAGGAATGGGAGTACAAAATGACACGGTGTCGATGCATTTGGTGATGTGGCAGCAGACACCCCGGCCCCAGCGGGGAATACAGCCCTTCCCCCTCCGACCGTGCAGTGCGACAGCAGGAACCGAAAGCCTGGCTTCAAGTCATTGCTGGGTATGAAAATAGGCCTGACACGCACACAGCCGCTCTCAAAGGAAAACCGAAACCGAGAATTGCTGAAGTGGTCTGGTGCCCCCGTCCGTGACCCAGGCTCAGTTCCCCAGAGGCATCGCAGAGCCCCTCGCCACCGCGGTGCCTCTCGGGGACACGTGGCTGGGGACCAGGCGTGGGACCGAGGTGGCTTCGGCTGCAGCGGCCCCGATTGCCAGCCTGATCTCATCAGGACTGGAGGGGAGAGGTTTCCAATCTCCTTCTCCATCAGATGGGCTCACCACCAGCTCCAGCACCAGCCACCCACTGGGGGCTGGCGGCTGCTCGGCCACACTGACGAGGCTCATTAGCCAACTGCTAATTCATGGGTCACATATTAACATACTGATCATTGAGTAAGACACAGCAGGACACACATTAACACACACTAACTGCCTGTAGAGACCCACTGGGCTGCACATTAACTGTACCAGCTGTTGGGTCTTCAAAGCCACTCTGCAGTGCCAGTGTCACCTCCTGCCAGCAGTGAGTGGCGTTCCCCAGTCTAATGAGGGATCCCCAGATCTAATGAAGCTGATCTCCTCTATGGTCTTGGCTATTTCCCCCTGCAGATAAAACAGGCAGAAGGGAAAAGCTTCCCTCAGTGCTGTGGAAGGCAGAGAACTCCTGCACCTGGCCCAAAGGAGATGCAGCCCCGACGTCACCCCGTGTCCTCCAGGAGATTTAGGGGGAGGGAAGGGCCTCGCTTGGAGAGCTGTGAGCGCTGTGCCCGAGGGGACACCTGCACCTGGTGCTGGCAGGGTGACACCACCAGAAACCAGCCACGGTCTCGCTTTGGGTCAGAGACGTGCCTGGAGCTGGGGGGGGGCAGCGGCTGTGCCCCCGCCCCGGCCCCGCTGCTCCACACACGGCTCTCCCGCAGCTCAGCAAATCGCTGTCACACCCTCTGCCGCCTTCAATCAACTTTTACAACTTGTTAATTTTACGCAGCGTCCTAAAGAGCAAATAACTGGAAGGCAGGAATGCAGACTCCTTCAGCTAGTCCAAAGAGCCTGCGGCAGCCAAGCCAGCTGGCCAGGGGAGCCCTGCTCAGCCGCGGGGACCTGCCACATCCCGGGGGGAACTCGGTCCGGAGGGGGCTGCCCCACTCCCACGGCAGCCTCTGGCAATGCCACGCTGCTGCCAGCAGTGTGTGGAGGGACTCTGGCAGCTTCTCCCTCAACAAAACCTTAGACTCCACAAGGAAACAGGAGGCAGCGGCTTTGGAGAAGGGATTGCTTGGAGGACAGGCTGCCATTGCCGGCTCTGCATTCCTATGTGCGAGGGGGAGACACCAGTACATCCTGACAGCTGGATTCAAAAGGGGAAAAGGACATGAGAAGTTTGAGTCATAGCATGGAGAGATCCCATCCCAGATTCGGAGATGGGAACGGGATAGGACCGGGACTCAGAGCCAAGCTCCAGCACGATCCAGCATGGGGATAACACTGTTTTTGCCACATCAGTTTAAATATGGCTTAGCTGAAGTAGCTGAACGATGCTGAAACCAAGTGAGCCCCAAACAATCTAAACCACGCAGAGACTACATGGCCCAGCTGAAACATTTGCACTGACCCTGCTAAAACATCCAGGCAAGGCAGGCCATGGCTCAAAGCCTCCCTGTGCCCTGTGCTGCCTCCTCCCATCCCTGGGGATCCAGCTTGGAGGAGGAGCACAGAGGAAAGAGCCTGGTTTGGTCTCATCCCTTCTGGGTTTTCATCTCGCAGGCTCGCACAGAAGCCAGGCTGGGTTTAACCCTGGACTCATCACAGCTCAACTTCTCTGGGCTCATTCCCCAGCCAGGGTGTGACCCGAGGATCTCCTTGCTCTGCCCAGCCCCAAATACAGATTGAAAGGGTTTGGCCACCTGGGTAGGGTGGACCAAGGTTGGGCAGCAGCGCTCACAGCTGGATGCAACCCTGGTTTCAGCAGCTGAGAGCTGCCTGCAGCCACAGGTCTCTCAGAGAAACTTCTAATTTTGACTGATCCCACAATCAGGTTCGGTGGATGTGGCTCCCACATGGCTGCAACTCTGTGTGTGACCTGAGAGAGCAACTGTGGCTGCAACAGGGCCCAAACCAAGGCACCACTGGCTCCAATGGATCTCGCTGCTGCCCTGGCTTTGCAGGACCTTGTGCTGGCATGGGCAGTGCTTGGCACCAACCAGAGAGCACAGCTGGGGAAAGGATCCACCACATCCATGCCTGAAGCTCCATCACAGCAGAGATGAGCATGAGAAAACACCCAGGGAAGACAGATAAGCCCAGAAGAACCACTCCAGTAGCTCTTCCCCATGGCCTCTGCTGGAGGACCACTCTCCCTGCTTTGCAGAGGCTCCCCAAAGAGAAGGTGTGGCCATGTCTTACCCAAAACCTCTCTCCCAGCATTCTGAGCCTCGCAGAGGCACAGCTCCAGCCTCTGCACTGGGGCACATGGTCTCAGACGAGTCATCGGAGCAGATGTGCTTTTTGGCCTGGCAAACCCTCTGTCTTTCCAACCTTGGCCACATAGCTCAGCCACAACTGGCCTTTCAAGCTGGAAAGCAGCATGGAAAGGGAGACAACTACCCACCATAACCAGGGTTTGCCGGGCTAAGACCAGCCTTGTTTATCCAGTGCAGAGATGCAGAGAAGACACATGGGTGATATAAAGGTGCCAGTTCTCTTTCCCTGACTGGCACCCAGTGGCTGTGGGGCAGGAATACAGACCAAATGTTTACTGATTTAGGTCAGAAGACACTTAAAACTTTGTATGGAAACCCTGCACTGTCACAGGTCCCAGGCTATGTCCCTGAAATCCTTTGTGCTGTGGCACAGCCTGGCACTGCCCAAGAGAACATCTCACAGTTGCTCTCAAGTCTTCCCTTCCTTGGTGATGGTTCATCATGGGGTTGAGGAAAGCTGTTTTTCCACCCCAAAATACATCTGAAGATGCAGCAGGAACCTTTCATGACACTAAAGCCACCTGAAGCAGATGCTCTGGATGGAAAACCATCCTCTATATCCCTCTTGAGTTCCTGAGCCCAGGATGGCCTGGAGGGTTGATACAGCCCAGCCCAGAACCAACTGCTTCCCTGGGGCTACACATACCAGAGGGGAAAGTTCCTGATGGATTGCAAACCAAGCTTTTGGCTTTCACTGATGCTTGGAAAGAGTTGCCCTAATGTCTTATTCACCTGTTAAATGTGCTAAAGAACCTCCTTGTCAGATCCAGGGAGCAGCAGCAGGGAGCAGTTGGCTCCAGGCTTCATTCAACACCTCATATGCAGGAGATGGGTCATCAACTTAGTTAATTTTATTCTCACCAGCCCATTCCCACTGGGCAGCAGCAAAACAAGAGGAAAGCATGACTTGAGCCTGGATGAGAAGTCCCAGGGAAGATGATGGGGTACAGGAGATGCCTACTGAGTGATGGAGATGTTTCATGTGGCTTGTGAGCGTGGCTCCTGCCTGGTTCTCCTTGTGTAACTGCCTCCAGCAAGACACTGAAGGAATTTCTGCTGGAATTTTCACTGGAGAAAGCATTTGCTTCCACCCCCCATGGCCACATATCCCAGTGCTGATCCCCACAGCAGTGATATATCCAGGGCATTTCTGCTATCCAAGGTGAAGCCTTGAGCACAGGACCACACATTTCAATTGTCTGTTGTGTGAAGAAGGGGCTAAAAGAATCACAGTTTTGAAAGAGGCTGTGAAAGAGGCAGATGACTCCCAGACAAACAGTGAATCACACACAGGGACTCCCACCTTGATGCCCTCCTCTCTCCCATCCCAGCTCCCAGCACATCCCCAATCTTCCCAGGGGAAACAAAGAGAAAAAAAATCAAGCCATAGAGTAAAGCCAAGCCAAGTCCAGAAGAGCCCGCTCTGCTCCTCCCTTGCAGATCCTACTGGAACCCTAACCAGGGAAGACAAATCCCCAAAATCCTGCCCCAAGTCCGTGGTCCCAGGCTGAGGAAGAAGGAAGGCAAGATCCGTATCCTCAGCAAAGCCAACGTGGCACCACCGACAGCTTTCGCAGGGCATGGGCCCTTCTCCCCGCTGCAGGAGTCTCCAGGCTTTTCCTTTTCAGGGACTGGGGGAATTTATTTCCTCTGCCATTTCGGAGGATGCCTGCCTTGCCAGAGATTGTTTTGCAAAGTTCAGACAGATAAGAAAGTGGTTAGCAGGCTCTTCGGTGGAGGAAGGGAGGATTGCTTAGTAAGGGAAAGGGGACTGCTCTGCTCTCAGCAACCACACGCTGCCCTTCCTCTGAGGCCACCGCTCTGGGGGATGCTGGTGCTGGGGACAGGGACAGGCCATCCCCACACCTCTTCACCCCCGGGTGTTTTTTGGGTACATCTGCTCGTGGGGCCACACTGGTGACCAGAGATGCTGTTCCTGTGCCAGGACTGGGATCTGTGTCTCGTGGAATTCGGGAAATGCGGCTGATGAATGTTCAATCCGACATCTCCGTGCGCTCTTGCAACAGCGAGAGCCCTTTCTGCAGGGTACATGGAAAAAAGAAGGGCAGGAGCCAAGTCCAGGCCGCCCAAGCTTGTGGGGACAGTGATGTGGTTATCTCACACTCTCCCCATTCCAGAATGTGCCTCCCAGAATGACTGGCAGCAGGAGGGACCTGGCGTCTCTGTGGGGCTCGCATGGAGGAAGTCTGAAGATGCACAATTCCTGCTAAGCATGTCCATCTCCAGCACACCAACAGTGCTCAGTGGAGGTTCAGCTCAGCTCCTCCAGACCCTACACCCACCCCACATCGAGGTGTTGTGTCCTGTAGCAGTGCAGAGCAGGCCCTCACCAACAGCTCTCACTAACAGCACAACCTCTTTCCCAAGGACTTCCCCATGGAGACAACTAGAAACTGCCTCGTGATTTGACCCACAGAGTAACTTGGTGATTCCTGTCCCGCAGGACAAGCCACCAGTGTCTGGGGTAGCAGAGTGCTAAGACGATGGGAAGTTGGGGGCTGGAAGGAAAAGTGTAACAACATAGGAATGGGGGAGCAGGATGAGAATCTACAATAAAAAAAATAGCAACAAAAGGTTCAAACCAGAGCTCACCCTGACAGCCTCCACCTGCCCTGCCCACACCACCCACCTCTCACCCTTCCAGTGTCACCTCTGCTTCAGGCAGAGAGGAAACCACAGGGAGAGCCTGTAACACCCATAGCATGGTGGAATTCCACCCTTGGAGGTGTTAACAGGCTGCCTGTCCCTCACAAACCTGACTCCTGACCTCAGCAGCGCGAGGGAGGAGAGGTAAGAGCTGGAATATTCTGCCTGGTGCTGGCAGAGCCTTTTGGGAAGCCATTTCTGTGAGTTTACACAGCTTATACGTTCTCCATGCAGTTCCTGGCCGCCTTCCATTGCAGATGAGAGTTTTATGTCGAATTTTAAGTTTGACCACAAATATTTAAACTTCCTTGGACCACAAATGCTGTATCTTCTTTGCGGTTTAGTTGGCACCAAATGAGTATTTACAGATCCCTATATGTCTGTCTGTCATTTAAATATCTCTCAGAGGTGCCAAAGGCTTCAGAAGTGGGGGGGGCTCCTCTGGCAGACCCCTGATTCCCCCTCTCTGCCCTTCATTACTAGGCAGAGGCAAGGGAGACATGCAGGCGCTGGCCAAGCCCTTGCAGAGGGCACAGCTGCTGCTCTGGGCTGAGCGTTTCATACTTGCACTCTATTAAGTTTGCTTTCCAGAGAATGTCATCTGAGATCCCACTGTAACTTCCACAGCTCTTTGCCCTGGTGGATACTTGAACTGGGATGAAAGTCTTTGGAATTTTCTCCTCTTCTTTTAGGAAACCAAGTCTACAGGAGACTGTTTTAATGAGAACCGCTAAAACCTCCTAAAGCAGCACAGCTCCCACCTGGCCACTGCTTGCAGCCTCCCCACAGGGGTTTTCACTTCCTCAAACACCAGCAATTCTCAGTGGGTGACAATCCTGACCTGCTGAACTGGGATCCCGCTCTAGGGAAACTGGCTGGAGTGGTCAGTGGCAGTGGCAGAACGTACTGAATTGAGGGAGGGCTGTTCAGCCAGGAAAACACAACAAAATAAACACTGTAAAAAAGTCCCTCCTAAGCACCCCATGCCAAGAGAATTTGGTGTTACTGTTACACGGAGCAGGATGAGGAGCGAAGAGCTGAGAGTCCCTGAGCTGACACCCAGCTGGGTGGGTGAGTTACGGGAAGCAGCAGCCCAAAATCTGAGTTAACGTGCACACACCGGCTTGAATCAAATTCTGTGTGTTTCATTTCCTTCAGACTTTTTACTCTAGTACACAAACTGGATGTCCCACCAATTTTAGGGGAACTTTAGAACATGGAGTGGTGTGGTAAATGCTGCTCCTGCAACACTGCTTTTACCACCCCAGGGACCCACTCCACTGGCCGGTCATGGCAGCACTCGGGGAGCTCTCCCTAAAGTCCCACCATCCCTTGGGAGACACAAAGCAACTGTGCCCAGGGCAAAAGCTCCAGCAACGGCTGCCCACATCAGAGGAAACAGATACCTGAGTCAGAGCCATGCGATGAGAAACCTCCACTCCACAAACCAGAAGCCAGACTGAGCAACGTCAGCGCCGAGCTGCCCCACTGCTGCTTGCATGCCTCTGGGAAGCTCAGGGCACTCCAGCTCTCCTCGACTTTGGAAGCAGAAAGAGAAGCAGCTTTGCTTTGAACTAACAAGCAGGCAAAGCCCTCGTGAAGGGGCAGCTTGTGGGGCTGGGGCTGCCGCGTGCAGGGAGGAGCTCCTCCGACCGTTGGCTGCTCTGTTGGGGCCAATGCTAAATTCCCTTGAAAACAGAGGGTGGGGATACAGCAGGCAATGTAATAACACCAGAAAAATGCCACCACAGCTCTGTCGGCTGCGACACCACAGCCCTAGAGATATTAGCAATACTGGCATTTCCCCCTGCCGCAAGAACCACACTGGCAGCGCGCTCCCGGCGGCTCAGGGCAGGGCGGGAAGCAGCTCACAACAGTTCCAGCAGCCACTTCAGGGAGGGACAAACACTGTATTTTGCTTTACAGTGAAATGCTGCCACTTAGGGGACTCCCGATGACGTTCTTGTGCCTGAGAGCCCATGTCCTCTTCCAGGAGGGGCTGCTCCAAGCAGGAGACACTCTGTTAGCCTACCAGAGAGGTAACTTTCTGCACTGGATGAGAGCTCTGGCCCACACAGATCCTGCTCTGCTCAAAGGAAGCAGCGAGCACAGCTCTGCTACTTATATCCAATACTCAGCTCTTTTGGCAAATGATTAATGGCCCGAGTCTTGCAGTTGCTCGCTTCCAGCCGGGCCAAGAGCTGCAAACACACCTAGGGAAGGCAAGGGAAGGAGGAATTGGAACAGCAGTTTGTTGGGGAAAGGAAAATTATTCGCTGCGTCTTTGTTTTCGGGAGAGCTCCTCCTCCCGGGAGCGGGATGCTGAGCACAGAGCAGGGCCCCTGCCCTGAAACGGAGGAGCTGAACCAGAACAATAGGGTGGGGACTCTGGATGGGCCCCGACAAGTGGGGTGGGCTGGAGCAGGGGCACCGATCCATCCTTTTGACTTCATTCACACTTACAGCTGCATTAGAGACATTTCCTGAAAGCACAGTAGGAAGAGAGGGGTATTCGCTCACTCCACCCTCCATCTAACACCGTCCTCGCGATCCAGCCGTGCACCGAGAGCCAATTTTGGCCTCTGGCAGAGCCGCAAGCCAGACATTACAAGCGCTGGTGTGAGCAGCACAGGTCCCCACCCGATGAGCAGTGCACAGACTTGGAGCACAGAGGAGGGGTGCAGCAGCCAGCAAAAAAAAAAAAAAAATCAATGTAGGGAAATGCAGAGCATTGAGTATGTCCAAGGTGGACAAGGAAGTGTCAAGAGTGGGATCTGAGTGTTTGGCTTCAGGACAAGGCAAGGTGCAGCCACCAGCTGATATCGCATGAAACAAGGCAGAGCTTCTCCCATAAAGGAGAGGGGAGTAACAGCCATGCTGCTCGGGGGCTTTGAGGCAGGATTTGTGCTCCCACAGTGCTCCAACCCTGGGGCAACTGTATCGCCCTGTCTAGAGCACGTCACCTCCCGAGGATGCCACGACCTGCGACGCGGAGCAGAGGATTGAAAACAGCGCAGCAATCCCCGCGCCTGACTCACTGCGGCCTGGGAGCCTGCGCGGCCCCGGCGCATCGTGATCCTGCATGTGGAGCCTGAAAAACAACTTTTTTCCCTCTTCTAAAAAACAAAAAAACCAGACGCCCTCTTCCAAATCTGGAGTTACTCAGCCTGACTCACACCAAGGCTCTCCTGGCTCTGCCGGCAGCGCCTGCACGTACCTGGAGTGGGCTGTGCAGGCTGTGCTGGTGATACCCACGGTGCTGCACACCTGGAGCTGCAGCACTTCCCTGAGTGCTGCAACACCAGCTTGCTGCAGCCAACCTAATTATTTTCAGCTTCAAACTTCAACCATTTTTGGTGAATCCCCGAATGAAAAAAAAAAAAGAAGCCAAACAAATAAATGAAGACTATAATTTTTTTTTTTTAAATGGGAAAAGTATTTCTTTCATTCTCCCATAATACGAATCCAGCAAACATGAAAAACATGAACCCAAACCAAAGCTCAGACATCACATCTGGGGAGAGACCAAGCATGGAAAATTTTAATCCAAAGGTTAATGTTTGGGAAGCTCCGAGTGTGTGAAATGAGGGGTTAGATGGGTGCTGCTCCACGGCTTGAACAGTTGTTGCCGCCAAGTGGCGGCTTTCAAACGGTGCCTGCCTGCCCCAGCCCAGGCACTCGGGGTCAGGAGCTAAAATAGAAAACAACTGAAATCACTGGAAGCAAACAAACACTCAGATCAGATGCTGGAAAAGCCAAACGAGGAAGGAGCCAGCAGCACGAAACACAACTCGAGCCCTGTGACTGGAAACGGACTCCTGACTCGCCCTGGGTGAACTGCACCAAACCACATGGTGGTGGTGGCTCTCACCACCCTCTCCTGCTCCTCCGAGCTCTCCTGTGCCGCCTCCGCAGTTCCAAGGTCACTTGACAGCCCTGTGACCCTCCTGTTCCAACTGTCACCTCCATGTCCTTTGCTCACTGCTCTGCAGGGTCACACCCCAGTGGTTATCACACCTTGGGGCTTTCTCCACCCCACACCTTTCTCACCAGAACCACCATTTCCTGCCCAAACACAGAGCACCCAACTCTTCCCCTTCACCCCAACTCTTCCCTTTCCCCCCAGCCCTTCCTCTTCTCCCCAGCCCATCTCCTTCACCCCAGCCCCAGTCAATGCACCTCCCTGTACCTACCCAGAGCAGCACCTCTGCTGCTCTCCTGCTCGCTCCAACCTTGCACCCCAAGCTGCTGGGCTCCTGCACCCCCACTCCCGCTGCAGATCTGCCCTCTGAGCATCTCATACCCCCGTTTCCACCACATCCTGCCTCCAAAATGCCTTTGTCTTCACCTTCTGCATTAGATTATGCCCTTTCCAGACTGCTCCTTCCAGGCACTAGAAATCTCTCATCCCCAAAGCTCCAACAGAATAGCATCCTAATTGCCTTTGTTAGGGATGGGGCCATGCCTGTAAAATTGCCACGGCTGCTGCGGGGCCTTGTCGGCACTAACAATAGCTTAAAAGCTCCAGGAGTTCAGCGTCGAGTCCTCCCACACTAAACTAAACACAAAGAGAAGGGACCATATGTCTGCAAAGGCGGCCGTGTCAGGTGGGTCGGAGCCCGGCTCCCCAGGCTCCCCGGGGGTGGGAAGGGAAGGCACGGCCCCGGCAGGCGTGAGAGCATCCGGCAAAGCCACGCTGCATCCAGAGGGATGCCGGACGGGATGCTTCCTGGGATCAGCCAGGGCAGAGCTGCTCCCTAAGGCAGCACACATGGGCTTCAAGGAGCTGCAGCACCCCTGCTCGTGGGCACTTGCCAGGCTGCTTCTCTCCAGAGTGCCAAGCTGAAAAGCTCCTTCCCATGTTTCCTGGAGCAGAGATGCAACAGAAAACAACTGCGACCTGCTGCAAAGGGAGGAGGAGGGTGACATCTCCCAAAGAGTTTGGATGTCACACATTGCTCCCCCCAGAATGGTGGTGATGACCGAGAAGTGTAAAGAGGAGAGTTTGGATGGATGACGGGATTCAGCTCCAAAGATGCTAATTTTGACAGGGCACAGGCTGCTCAAGGTGTCAGACACAACCAGGCTGCTGGGGGCACACAGACACTGGCCAGAGAAGGGGAGAGAGGCAACTGTCATGTGTAAGCAGAGAATTTCTGCAAAAAGATGGGAAAAACATAAAAGAGTGCACAAAAATGCAAATGGTCCTTTAACAAACCATTGGTTAAGCCAGCTCTAGACTGGTTTTGGGTGCATGATGCCTTGCTTGGCTGAGCACAAAATCCAGGCACCTTTTGCTTCCTGACCACGCTCCTCTCTCTGCAGGTAAAAACCTAAATCTGCTGACAACTAACTGCAGAAGTGTGGAGGTAAAAATGAAAAGCAGAAACCAGAAGTGATGTTGAGGGAATCTCTGCAGACACCGAATGCTTCTCTAAGCTTAGTCCAGAAAAGGGGCTCTGAAAGCACATGCAAAGCACCTCTGTCTGGGCAGGGGAAGGGCCGACGGGAAGGGCGATGGAGGAGCTGAAGGGAAATCGTGGCAGGGCTCACCTGCAAAGGCAGGGGAAATGTGCGATGAGAAACACGAGCAGAACAGGCTGGCAGAGACATGGCTGAGGACTGGGCTCCCTCAGGGTTTGTGCTCATGGAAGCGTGTGCTAGCACGCTCCGAGGAGTCCCAACAAAGGACAGGCAGGCGTGCTCCAGCTGCCCATGGACCATCGCTCCCGCTCTGCAGCCCTCCAGCCAAGGGGGAAAATGTAATCAGAGCAATTTCTATTAGCAAGAATATAAAGACTTGGAAGCTCTGGGCTGTCTCTTGACAACTAATTAATTACCAGGTAGCATCCCCTTGAAGCTGCCAACACAGCACACACAAGTTCCAGCATGATTTAGGGAGAGAGATGAACTTTACAATAAACTCTAGAATTTTACTTCATCTCCCGCCACCATCTGAGATCCTGGGGGAACAGGAAGGGGTGGCAAGAGGCAACTCTGAAGCCATCTGGGATCATCATTAACTCGTTCACTCGTGGCCTCTGAAACAAAAATGCCGACTGCACTGGGAGCAGCAGCTTCCAGCCAAATGAGCTCCTTGGATTCTCCATTTCTTAAATGCTCTTCTGCCAGTTTCTGCCATAGGGTGCCCATCCCTGGCAGCCCCCTCACCTGTCCCCCAAGGCTTTGGCCCTCAGGGCAGCCAGGTTTTGAAATGATGAAGAGTAGGAATTGTGTTTCAAATAGTTTTAGGTGAAATGTTCTTCACTAACAGAAATAAAAAGGAGTAAGTGAAAAAGTATGGCAAGAAAGTAGGAAAAAGATAAAGAAGAGATGGAGAGAGTGACTGCTGCTGACAGCTTTTATGGGAAAACACAGAATCACACCACTGTGGCAGAAGGGACCAAGAGGCCTTGGCTTGAGCTCCTGGACCAGGCTGGTGTGGCCATGCAGTGCTGTGCCCAGCTGGTCCCTCACCTCCGACCACATCCCACTCCTTGCAGTCCTCAACAGAGCGTCCCTTTCCAGCTGATTAGTTGCTAACTGTGATGAGACTGGTTTATCAGGACAGTCACAGAGCTACACAGCGTATCCCCACACAACAACTACACCGTGCTGGAGGAAAGGAGACTCCCAGGATCGTTGCCATTCCACAAAGGGACAAAGGCTATCTGGGCTGCAGAGGTCACTGGGAACAGCAGCGGATGCTGCTAACCACTGCAGTGTGCCAAGCTTTGTCAGGACATCTCATACAAAAAAGAGAAAGATAACAACAAGCTATAGCTGAAGATCAGGATGTGTGACCTATTGGAGAGCTGGGCTTGGGCAGCCAGGCCTGAGAGTCACGGAATGGTCTGGATTAGGTTGGAACCTTAAAGATCATCTAGTTCTAAAACCCCTGCAGTAGAACACTTCCATGATTCAGTGTAAGCCCTGTGGCAGCACTGGGAGGTCTAACCTAGGAGATAATACATGAAATACGAGGATATTTAAGGCTGGTCATCCCAACATAACATTTCTTAGGCTCTAGAGACACAGGGAGATGGGAGATGCTGTTCAGCGTGGCACATGTGGACTGAACTACGCAGCACACCAGGCAGCACCTCAGGGGGATGGTTTTGCCTGCACCCAGGGTAGTATCAGATCAACCAGTGGCACCTTGATCAGCACGTGGGGACAGGGCTACATTTGAGGACTGCCTTGAGGTGACATTTTACACGTGACAACTCTCCCACTTCACCACTTGAGGTGAGCTTCCCTCAAGCTGGCAGACAGCTTGTCTGGGTTGACAGCTTTTGGGACCAGAAGCCTCCATCTCCCTGCTCCAGGCCACAGCTTTACTGGTGGCCATGGATTTCTTCCTTAGACACCAGGACAGCCACAGGTCATCTTGCTCAGGTGCAAATGTTCTGGGCTAAGCCAAAACATTTCTTTACTTTTTTAAATTTACTTGATGTAAGTCCAAAAACTGAGATGACATCAAAGAGCCCATTGAGTAGATCCCCTCCAGAAACGCACGGGGACTTTACCTCGTTAGTACAAACACGGCTCCCCTCCAGACTTCCTGGGAACAGCTGAAGCAGCATCGCACTTCAAAAACCAGCCTGCACATCACAGGGGTGGGGAGGAGCTCAGTTCTGGCTCGGGATTGTTGACAACCATTTCAAAGCCCATGCAGGATCACACACAATAATTGTCACAGCCCTGGGGGGAACAACTTTCTCTTTGTCCCCAGGATATGGGCTGTAAAGGCAATGGCAGGGCAGGAGCTGTCACATGAAGCAGTTGGGGAGGGGATGAAGTCTGATGTGAAGGAGAAAAAGAGAAGAAGACTTAGACGGTGGAGCAATTTATCCCTCCTGGAACTGGTCAGTGATTGTTTCCCACGAGCTACCAGGAGGGATGGATGACCCTTCAGGTTCCAACCCGTGCCAAGAGAGTACATCTTCTCCTGAGGGATGGCAACTGCCAGCAGTTCTGTCCCTGCTGCAGTCCCCAGCTCGGATCTGCCGCTGGCTGGGGTCTGAGGTCACCTCCAGAGGGATAGAGGAGACCTGCAGGAGCCCAGGCTCAGCCATGGCATGGAGTGACAATCAGGAGATATGCTGCTTCCTGGAAGAACTGGAACTGATGTGCAAATAACGACAGAAAAAATGTGGGGCGAGGGAGGGTTAGAGAGAGATTAGTCTGGGGCACACTCTGGGAGATACACAATGTTAAGTATGAGGGCAAAGGAAATGAAAACTGGAAACTCAAACATAGTCAAGAATCCAATCCCAGCCTGGGCAGGAAGTTTACACTCTGCTTCTAAATATACATGTTTTTAAATCAACAAGCTTTCTTGTTCCTCAGCTCCACTGTACAACCACACGGGAGAACTAACCGGATAGAGGCACTGCCAAGCTCTCCTGGCAAGGCGTGCTGTCCACGAGGGACAAGGGATGGGCTTCCCTGATCCTGAAGATGCTCTGGGAGAGCAGAATTCCCAGCTCCAAGCACGCTGCTCAGCACGTAGCACCCATCCCTCGCAGGCAGATCCTCCTGTGCTCTCCAAGTGCCATGCCCATGGACATGAGAAGAGGGAATGACACCCTAGGAGCAGGGCTCAGCTGTGGTGCCTCTTTCCTCCCTGCTCTCTGGTCACTGCATTCATGCTCAGCAGTCGGATAGTCACATATTTTTTTTAATTTTATATAATTATCTAGTAGAAATTACTGTACACAGCCTCTTGGGATCTAAAGCAATTAAGTGAAGATAAATTTCTTTCATGGAGCAAGCTGTCAAAGGATGAAGCAATTTCATTCCCCATTTGAAGTGGAAGCTTTGGGTCATGCATGGTTTATTTGAAACAATGCCATCACCTAAAGCTGCTGATCTTATCTGTCTTTCTCTGTCTCTCCATTTCAAACTGCTGAAGATGTGCAGCGTGGCACTGCCTGAAGTGATGACATCTGGCACCAGGCCAGCTACAGAAACAAGCTGCTCCTCCCCGAGCCTGAGTGCAAGAGGCCAAGCATTCCTATTAAAAAGGGGGAAACCGAGGTGAAATCTGGGAAGAGCTGAAAAGTGGGAATCCTGCCCAAGGGAACAGAAGACCCACGAGCTACAGGAGGAGTAAGGTGCCTGCAGGAAGTGGCGGCACTGCCCAAGACAGGATGGGAGCATGTAGGGCATCTCCGAGGGGTTACAGGCTAGCAGGCTTCCTCTTCCTCACCAGGCTGCCCTGAAGCCATCTAAACCAGGCTTCCAGGATTTCATCACAAGAAAGAACTGCCCATGCCCTTCAGTCTGTATGAGGAGAGACATGGCAGGACAGAAATTATAACCCATTAACACATGCATGCTAAGTCACTCAGAATTTCCAACAAATTCTCTCCTGTCCTCACACTTCACCATGCCAAGATGTTTCATCTTAGACAAAAAAACCACATAAAAATTAAAGTAACTAATTTAAATAAACCATTCTCCAAAGTGGTGGTTTTTATCCTAAGAAGGGGAGGATGTGGAGCAAAGAGTGGCCACAATGAGGGCTCTGTTACCTGCACAGGTTCAGCACTGGAGATGCTCCCATGGAGACTCCTGGGAAGGAAGGTATATTTATATTTAGCAGGTACTACATACTTCCCAAATATGAGGTGTCCCCCTGTGATGATACCTGGGCATGTCAGGGCAGTCCCTCACTCAAGTCACAGGGAAGCTGGTAAGGATTCTTGGGTCTAAAAGGAGGTTGCAGCTACGAGTGCAAAAACAGGCAACTGCTGAGCAAATTCAGCTCCCACGGCCCAGACTGATAAGAGCATTTCATCCACGAAGCTTCTGCAAAGCTCAGATCAGTGCTGATCAAATCATTGCTCATTAGGACTAAAAAAAGTTGCTGGTACTAGAGGGAGCTATTAATATAAGCTGGCAAGGGGTACAAGTTTGAGAAGCATCTGGGTGACTTAAGAGTGCAAAAATGATCTTCAGAAGTGACCTCAGCACCAGAAATGTGGCACGTCACTGACAGCTGGGAGGTCACTGTATCAACTCCAAAAATGAACAGCAGAAGCCATATCCCCGATGAACCCTTGAAATGCTGCTCCAAGGCCACTTTTCCATGGGAAACATCATGTGTGGACCAGGTATCAGGTGAAGTGACACAGCACTGGAAGCCAGCTCCATCTTCTGTCTATAGACATAAATCTTCCTCCTTCCATAATAATGGCTGCTATAATAAACATCACATCGTTTATGCTTAAGATAAACACGGAACCAAAATGTAAATCTGTTCTGTTGTTCACAGACCAGGCAGGAGTAACTCCTCAGAAAACACATTTGTCTTCATACTGAGAATTTGTGTTTATATGTGCATCTACATATTCGAAGTACAGAGGAGTTTTGGGGAAGTTTAAAGAAATAAATCAACAAAATGACTACAAATAAATACTATTGTTGTCGCTATTCATAATATATAAACTTATGGAAAAATATTTTTACATATGGCACAGAAAATCCTTTATGCAAAATGCTGGAATGCAAAATGTTAAAGTAAATTTTGTTAATTTAAATAAATTATGGGGTTTACCTTATATTTTAGGAAATATATGCAAATATATTATGAGGAAAAATGTGAATAGATTATCTGGAGTAACTATCCAGCATTTTTTCGTGTCCCACCACAGACACAGTCAGGCCAGCAGCAGTAACGCTGCTCATGTGAGGTCTGTGTTTGGGAAGAATTTTAACG
This sequence comes from Neopelma chrysocephalum, assembly GCF_003984885.1. Classification (NCBI taxonomy): domain Eukaryota; kingdom Metazoa; phylum Chordata; class Aves; order Passeriformes; family Pipridae; genus Neopelma; species Neopelma chrysocephalum. Next base: position 2,371,699 of record NW_020897744.1, on the reverse strand, counting down.
CTTCCCAGTGAACCTTCCCTTAGTACCCCCTCATCTTCCTAAGGGACCAGGGTGGCCTGGGGCTGAGGCACTGGCCTGAAATCCTGGGTATCAGGGGTTTGTTCTCATCCTGAAGCAAAGGCTTCCTGTGGGACCCGGTCGGTCCCTCAGCCCCGTGTACCTCTGTTGCCAATCTCTAACAAGGAAATTGCTTTTCCTTCTGTCCTAACGTGCTGTGGAGATACGTTCATTAATGCCTGGGAAGTGCCTTTGGCTTCAATGACAGTGAGAAAAGAAAACAATAAATAAGACCATGGTGGTATCTTCTCTTTCTGACTGGGATGTGATGGCATGAGGACACTGAGGGTTACAGCTCCGGCCTGCTGCGGGAGCTGGGCGCTGCATCCTCGCCCAGACCCAGCCCAGAGCTGGCAAACGGATTTGGCATCCACAAAAACAACACAAGGCCCAGCTGGGAGCAGAAACGTGGGGAGCAAACTTCAAGCTCAATGACAGAGGTCACCTTCCGTCTCCCGTAGAGACAGAGTAGATCCCCATCTGTTATTTGGGCTGACCACTCCCTGCATTCCACCCCGTCCACTTCTCTGGCAGGCTTCCCAGGATGTGGATCTTTCTTATTCTGGGTAACAATGAGGAGTTATTAATTCGGTCTTTTTTCAGGTTTCCTGAGGTCCTTCCAATAGCTGTGTTGGTGGATACCACAGCCTTTGTCGTCTTCAGCTGGGATGTTTTAAGCATTTCAGTTGGTCAAAGACAAAATAGTGCCATGAAACAGGGTCACCCTGAGGCTGAGCCACAGGCAGAGACCAAGAGTCAGGTCAAAGACCGAGTTTAATGCAAGAGTGAAGAGTCTGAGCAGTGGCAGCGTATCCAGATGGGAAAGTGGGAGGCGAAGAGGCAACCCTGAGTCCCAGGGACTCCCTGTGCGATCCGAAGCACCACATTAACACTTGAGCACCACAAAGATTGTCTGAGACGAGGCCGCGCTTCATGCCCAGGGACAGCTCAGCCAGCCAGAGCAGCTTTTCAATTTCCTCAGAGTTTCTCTGGGTAGCAATAAGAGATGGCTCATTGGGAGGGGATCCAGCATAAATGGTGTTTTAATGAGGCCTTTCAATATACTTATAGACTAATCAGCAAATTCCATGAGGTCTGGGTTCTAATATGTCATTCTGAGTAGACTAAAGCCACGGTGAATACCTTTTCACAGCCAGAGCTGTGCACTCTCTGGGCCTGAATCCTGCCAAGATGTGGCAGGTTCTGTGTCATTTGGGTGCTGGTACAGCAGAAACGAGGCCATTTCCTGCTGAAAAACCCCAAGGGAAGCAAAGGGTGCAGGCAGCCTGCTCCAAGGAGGTGCTGCACAGGAGGCTTCATGGTTTGACTCTCCTTTCCTAGGTCACTCCACTATTGCTGACTCTGGGAACAAATGGTCAGCGAGTTTCTTGAATAGCACATTTCCCATTTCCCAAGAGTTTGTGCTGAACCTCTGGAAGCAGCTTTTAGGACACAAGGACTAAACACAAATAAGTTTTCCATCTCATTACATAAATCTGGCCTGACCACGACAGAAGTGAGGATGTTCAACAGTGAGCGTCACCTGATCCACATGAAAAGATCCAACGCCAGGCATGGGACAAGGCTGATTTATCCTGTCAGTCTCTGCCTAGAGCTGATGATCACATCACATTTCCAGCAAACACTTTAAAACAGCCTTTAGCTGACACCAGAGCCAAACTGTGCAGGGCTGGCTGAGGACCTGACACATGCTGGTACACGTGCACAGCTCACACCCAGACTGCCTGATTCACTTGGAGCAGTGGCTCAAGTGCCCTGTCCAAGATGAGCCTGGAGGAGAGGCAGAGGTGGATCCAAGGCAGGGGAGGAAGGGATGGAAACAATACAAGCTGCTTGAGAAAATTCCCCACGGCCTCCCCATGCACCAGAGTAGCACTCCTCCCCTCCACATGCCAGGAAAGAGGCATTTCAGGGGTAGGGAAGGTTGTTTCCACCAACTGCTGGTTCTTCCCTCTCCAGTTCCCCCCGAGGAGATGGGGCTGCCTGGAAGGCAGCACCTCATACTTCCCTGCAAGCTGTGTCCAGACCACAAAGCCACTCTGGTGCTCACTGACAGGCGCGTTAAGAGAACACGTGTAACTGGATCTTAACACGTTGGCAGGTGGTTCCTCACCTCGCAGTGCGACTGCAGTTCCCACACACAGCTCTCAGCCTCAGGACCAGGCAAAGCAGCAGGACCCCAGCTCTGCAGAGGTGCTGGACTGGGGCTGCTGTTACATCTGCCATCCTGCCTGGGCAGGGCCACAGGACCTGTTAACTCTCGGCTGTGACAATGAGGCTGCAGAGCTTTGAACTCCTGCTGCCTCCAACACCATTTCACAGCTCGATGCCACGGCTGTGCGTCATCAGGCGCTCGGCACGGCCGGGGCGAGAGGACGTGAAAAGCTCGTATGCCCCAGAGACTGCAGTGCACAGGATACGGACTGGATTAAAATCTGGTCAACAGAGGTCTTAAAATGTCAGCGTAAACAGGAGGGCAGTGCTGGCGGGGCCGCAGGGAAGCTTGCTCGGGCTTATGCTGCTTAACAATAGGTTCAGTGACCTGGACAAAGAAAACCTTTGCTGATAAAGCCAGCAGATTAGACACCGTCTCAAACCCTCCCAAGCTTTGAAGAGAGCAACTCACTAACAGGCAAAAACTCCAAATTGCTCAGTCACCTACTCATTAACAAACCTCAGGCTATTTAACAGTTAAATGCAAAGTTGTGTCTCCAGAGCAAAGGCTGCAGGACATTGGGAGTGTCTGGTGGGTATGGAGGAGAGCACCTCTCCTGCCTCTCACTCCACCTATTCTGCTTACAGAAAAGGCAAGGAGATCAGGGGACACACTTGTATATCAGGGTTAGAGCAGCAACCCAGGACTTCCCAACCTACAGCAAAATTCAATTAGTGGAAACTGAAACGAAGCAAATTCAGCCTGGAAATAACGCACGTTTTTAAGAGAGATTGGAACTGGCTCCTGTGACAATTTTCCTGAGGATCCTGATGAGTTCTCAGCCTTCCAGAATCAAGGATTTGTACTTTCTAGAAGACCCGCTGTTGGAAATTTCCCTGTGGTTTCCTGAGGAAGAAAAGACCAGTGGAGATGTCCACAGCTCCCCCAGCTTGCCAGCATCTGGGGCTCTCCCAGGCTGGATTCCCCACTTCCAGGACTGACGCACACCACCGTGGGCTCCTCTTTGAAGAGGGGGTTTCTGACCTGTACATTCTTCCCAGAAGCTCCCTGATGTTCAAAGCACCTTGCTGACAGACAGGCAGGTGTGCCTGTGACAGTGACCACCTCCCCAAACCCAGCGCGGGGGCGGCGGGGGAGCGGCCCCCCAAACACAGCCCTGGGCAAGGCACGGGGGAGTACTCCAAGCCCAGCTGTGACATTTCCTTTCACCTATACCTGTACAGCTGTTTCCTACAGGGCTGCAGCCTCAAGTGAGATGTGTGAGGCTTCTGTAGGTGCTTGGGAACAAGATGGAACAGAAACGCTTCACACCTGGCCCCAAAATTACAGCACGCTGGCAGGTGGCCAACATAAACTGGCAGAGTACCAGTTGCAATGGACATCAATTAAGCAGCCTGTCATCCTCAGACTGCAGGCTTTGCTTTTTGCGATCTGCATCGCTCCTTAAGCCTTCAGCAGCACCAGCACTGGAGTTTTCCAGATGGGATCATTTCCCGCAGATTCCACTCGCTAGATTTATTGCAGGTTTTTTTTTTTTCTTAAACCTCCCCCCTCCCCTTTTTAAAAGCCTGAACTATTATTCCACATTGTAGATTTCTCCAGGGCTGGATTCAGTGTCCTCATGCCGCGCTAGTGCTTGTTTGCCATCAGTTTCCTTTACCTTCAGCTGCAGAAATGCAGTTTTAAGGATATCCTCAAAATTCTCTTAGCTTAAAGAGTGACTAAAAACTGAGACCAAATGATAACTGAACAGGATTCCTCTTGGGAAGATGCCCAGCACAGCCCTGGGAGATGCAGCAGAAATCACTAGGACAGCACTCGTGCCCATTGCTATGGTGCTACATTTAAAACAGCATGACAGTCACCAGTGTCCCCTCCTCTGCCACCCAGACCCAGGGACACAGACTCAGCTTGGCACTTCCCAATCCACTAATGGCACCTGGCAAAGGCAGAGAGAGGCTCCCGTGGTGTCCACACAGCCCCTGGCACTCGTGGTTCAAGGCAGTGCCAAGGACAGACAAGGAGTTCAAAGCAGGTGATATTCTCCACGCTACCTTCGTGGTGGCATAAAATCCAACCTCTCCTCCATCACCCCATGACATCATCTTCCAACATGGCCCATAATTTAGCTTAATTGCCTTTTACAATCCAAAGGCACCACATGAAAGGGAAGGTCGAGGCTGGGATGGAGTTCAGATACTGGTCAGAAAATGTAAACATCCCTAACTCTGCCGCCTCGGGGCTGCCAGCTCCTGCCAAGTCCCCGCTCCGAGCAGGGCTGCCTGTGGCAGGGATCTTTCACTGCTTGTTTGGAAACCGAGGCAGGCAGGAATGGAAGGAGTTTTTCAAGGATGACTCCTCTTTGGAGTCTCCTACTTGGGGCTCCGATCTCTGCTCACAGTTTCCCTTTTCCTCTCTGGAGCAAACTCCAAGCTGGAAGCTCTCACACTCATGGGCTGAGTGCATTTGCTGGCCAGCTGGAGGGAGATACTCCAAGGCTATGGAATGGGAATATGGAAAGGATGCTGAGAAAACAGTTATATTTTCTCACTGGGGTTTTCTCTCTGCTTCCAAAGAGCTTGTGCTCTCAGAGTCCTGGTCTTGCTATCCTTCCTCTGATGCCTTGCAAGAAGTCCTCCCAAAATCACTGTGGTGTGGCCACTCCAATGGCTTAAATGTGGATTTAATCCCTGGCATTCCAGGAGCCATTAGGTCTCGGAAAGGACAAAAAATCTGGTGTTTAGAGGCATAACAGAACCCAGTCACTCCAAAAGCTACTCCTCCTGGGCTTTTAAACCTGGGGCTCCCTTTCCAAGAAGCATCAGACATGACTATGTGCTGCCAAGAGATCTCTGAGAGTCTTAGGAAGACTGAAATACCATAAATAAGTGAAGTGAATAACAAGACAGGACTAATTTTAGCCCAAGTCTAAATAATAATTAACTCCTAAACAGCTAATCCAAAGGCTACTGCAAATCTAGAGCATGTTGGGGCAACTAGAGAGAGGGTCATATTTGGACTGTCCACCTGGGCAAGAGTGCAGAGGAAAGAGATTTGGGATTTCTGAGGAGAAACTGGGGGTTTGGGCCGCCCCGACAGGTGAGTGAAACAAGAACCAGCACAAGTGTGGGAAGCTCACTGGCCACCCCAGAGCTGGAGGAGCCAAGCAATACCCAGCTTGTAGGTCTGGGGCAGTAAAACATTGCTAATTATTTTTCAGAGCCTTGCATTTTAGGGCTTTCATTTGCCTGGTGAGGTGAGACAGGGTTGAGACTAGCTGAGTGGTGAGTATCTGAGACAGTCCACTCCACACATGAGCATGCACATGAGGGAAAAAAAAGTGCCTTTCTGTTTGAGAGGAGGGAACCACAGTGACTGGCCCTATAAGCACATGTATTAATCATGCACCGTCTGGTTTTAATCCACACACTGCTGATCCTGCGTCTCACTGTATTGTTATCAGGGGAAGGAGTATTTCTCCTCAATCTTATTCACCAGCCAAAAGCCTGAAAATGCAAAAAACACATTTGTGAAGTGCCTTCCCAAGGACCCCGAGCCCCGGACCTGGTGAGCTGGGGCTGCTGCCTTTTTATTGGCGTTTAAAAACCTTTTATTAACGTGTGTCAGGGCTGGGGGAGGAGAGACAGGCTCAGGTTTCAGGACCCCCCATGCAGAGAGGTTTATTGTGGGAAGGGACATTAACACTTTCTCCCCCATGTCTCCCCATGGCTGGGGCATGTGGCAGAGGGTGTGCTGCAGGCACCCCTTGGGCGATGGACATGTTGAGCCCATGAAGAGCTTGCAGGGATGTGGACAATCAGTGCTGCCATGTGAGGGCAGAGAGAAGAATATCCCTGCTCTGCTCCATGTCAGGGATCTGCAGCCCTCTTCCAGCCTTGCCAGTAGCTCCATGGGGTCACTGCAGAGCAGGATGCTCCCGAGACAACAGGATTCAGAGGGAGCTGAGGAATCCAGGCCATGCCCCAGGATCCCAGGGCTGCACCCACGCACAGCTCAGATGTACCACCACTAGGACTCGCTTTAACCTCAACACAACCCAAGTGTTTTCCATTACCAGTCCCCCACAGCAGCACCATGAATCCACAGTTGCTACCTTCCTTCTTCCCAAACCTTAACTCAGCCATGCTGCTGCTCCCCTGCTCTTGCCTGGGGGTCCAAGGCTGGGTGAGTGAGGTCCTGGCACTGTCTCCTTGGGCTGCAAAGGCTGCAGACACAGCTGACAGCTCAGGCACCAGGCTGCATAGTTTGCTGCTGACTGGTACGTTCGATGGTGTTCCATCACACAAGCTGCAGTGGATATCTGCCCAACATACGCCCAGGAAAACAGCACCAAGTTATGCTCACCCCGGAGCCAGCTTTTGTTGGTTACAGCTTCAATGACAGTGCAAGAGATGATGGGAAGCTCAAAGTGTCCCACTGGCTCCAGCAGGAATCCGAACGCGCGGCTTCATGGCAGCGAACGGAGTCAGAACATTTTCACTCAAAATAAGAGCCAGGCCAAATGCTCAAAAACTTGCTGAGAAACTCTGGCTGAATTCTGCACTCCATCTGCTAAATGGGACGTGGAGAACAAAAAGGAGTGGGAAGCACAGTGTTTGTCCTATATAGCTCACAAAACACCCTCTTGGTAGTGCCAATAACACAACACCATTTTAAGCCAAATTCTCTCCACTTTTGCCTTTCAACAGATTCTTTTTCTCTGAAATGTTACAAATTAATTAAGAAACTGGTGGGTAAAAGCATGGGGTAAGGATTTGGAGTATTAGCAAGCAAGGTGAGATATTATCCTTGCAGTAAAAAGCCAACTGCCTCTTCCTAGCCATGCAAGTGATAGAAAAGGGACCACAGTGAGCTTCCCAGAACCCTCCTCCCATCCCACAAGACACTCACAGGGTGCCATATAAAGAGCAGTACATTCTCATTGCCTCTCCAGCAAAGAATTTGGGCTGAAAACTGGGCCAAGACTGAGAACACAAGAGAAAGAAATTGGGTGCAAAAAATAACTCCTGCTAAAAAACAATGAAAAATCAGTATGGGAAAAAAACAGTGCCAGAGAGAGCTGCTCTGCTGAGTGAGGCACAGGGATACAGATCTCATCATGCCACCATGGTCTGCATGGACACTCACCCTTCCACCGTGAACCGCCCAGAGATGCATCTCATAGACTCAGAGTCACAGAATGGTTTGGGTTGGAAGGGATCTTAAAGACCATCTAGTTCCAACCCCCTGCCATGGGCAGGAGCACCTTCCACTAGACCAGGTTGCTCAAAGCCCCACCCAACCTCTCTTTGAACTGATGAACTGCTGAGGAGTTGGATTCATCTGGGCTCTGCACTCAACAAGGAGGGCAGGGAGCAGATGGTGGACTGGGACCTGGACACAAGGACCCCTGTTTAAGTTGGGTTGGGGTTTCTTTGCAGGGAACTGCCTTTCTGTATCTTGCTCACAGTCACTCGTGAAAGGCACACAGGTTCATGCCTCAGTCACACTGTCCTGGCTAAACCTGCAGTGCCTTCTGCAACACCCCACTTCTGCAGAGTCAAATAATTCCCTTCACTAATACTGCAGAAGGAGAAGATCTGTGGAGCAGGGTAGTCATTTGCTTGTAATGACGCAGATGCCACTCCAGTCCCTTTCTACAGCGCTACCAAATCACAGGAAACGGGGTGGGAATGTCCAAAGAGGACACTTTACTTCTATTCCAAGGTGTTTACTTCAACCCAAGCTGTACCTGAGAGTGCCACCCAGCCTGCTTTTAAAATCTCCAAGGCTGAAGAGTTTCTGCAGAATTGCTAACGAGGCTGGTCTCAAGTGCTTAACTACCCAAAGGTATGAAGCCTTTCCTAAAGTGTCGTCTTCATCTATTTTGCTTCAGTTTATGCCCATTCCTTCCTATGCTTTTCAGCATGGAGCTGAAGGACAGCTTGTTCTCCTCCTCTCTGCATTTTCCCCGAATTTCCACTACACTACACTAAAAAGCCCAGCTCTCCCAAGCCCTTCTTGGAAGTCAGGCTTTTGAGCTCTCTGCTTTAACTCACTGACCTCCCCTTCATCCTCTTGGGTGTCCTCTGCACAGTGAACATACACACCTGCTGTTTCACCTGTCTGACCATTAATGAAAACACTGTTCAGAAAGAAATAAAGGGGGTACAGGCACAGCCAGGCCTAGTTGCTTCCCTCTGCCTTTTTGACAGAGCTAACACCATGCCTGATATTCCCAGATGCCTGGGTGGCTGGTGCTGAGCTGCAAGGGCACCAGCTCCCACCTGAGGAGTTGTGCAGTTTCTTTATAAAGCACCAGAAGCAAAGGGAGCTGGGACAGGGATAACTCAGATCAGAAGCTCAGGTGTAGCTACAGGACAAAGACACGTCTCTTATTTCACAAAGATGAGTGTAAGTCCCTGGCAGGGCAGGTAGATGGCACTCCGAATAAACTGGTGTGTGGTTAGAAGAGGCAGAGTTCAGGGAATTCTGACCCTCTCCCACAAGTTATGGGGCACCAGGTAGAGCTGCTCAGCCGCCTCACCTGCCTGCTGGGGGCTCTGTTTTGTGGCTGCTGGGAAAAGAATCTCTGTGTAGGGGAGTGGGGCACTGGGACTGTCCCCAGCAGAACCCCCATGGGGCACACACAGGGCAAACAGGCTACCTTGGGGCAGCAATGGCAACCACATGCTTCTTATTTTAAGCCCATCAGACAGAGCCTTGAAAATTCATGTTTCCACAGTGACTTCCTGGACGAAGGCGCTTCCCCAAATCGGGAGGGCTCTCGGTTTTACCCTTTTACCCTGTGCTCCTCTGCTGCAGGCAGTGCTGTGAGCACAGGTTGGGCAGACAGAGAAGTGAAACAGAAATTCGCACCTTTGGGTCCCTCTGTGAGAAAGGTCCTAAATTTCTCACCGTCATTTCAGGAAAACGTCAAGAAGAAGTGGCACATGGGAAGGCACATTGCCCCCGTCACACACAGGCTCTCCACAGAAACCTGCCCTCTGCATCCCCACTTCTCCTCCCGCAGCACCAACTGCTCAGGAAGGAGGCGTCGGGACTTCCCAGATGAGCTGCATTTCTGGAGCTGTGATTCTGCCTCCAAGCAGGAAACTGTTGAGAGCCACTCTTATCCTGCCGTGCCTCCAAGGGCGTGCAAAACAAATGCCATTGTGCCTCATCCATCCCCCATCAGGCTCCAACACGTTCTCCAAGTGCAGCCCCCAGATCCCTCCTGGCCAGGTGGTGGCAGAGAGCAGACCCAAAACCCCACATCAACAAGGGAACTGATTTCATTATTCTAAAAACAAACAGCCAAAGGAAAGTTCAGGCTAGAATGGGCTCCTAGAGCAAAGAAAGGAAAATAGAGAGCGGGCAGTGGGGAATGCTTCATATTCCTAAAAGCCTTTTGTACGTTAACACATGGTGTCTGCTTCTCTCTAGTCACCTATTTATCACTCTCCTCTTTAGAGAAGGAAAAAAGTCCTGGCTGCCTTCCTAAGGCAGAATTTTGTGGCCGGGGGGAGGGGGAGGGTGCTTTAAGCATGATGCAAACCATTTGGAGTGCACCGAGAGCTCTGCCAACACAAGCTGCACTATTTAAACAAGTGAGGAAATGATCGTATATACAACATGCCAGCGAGCACACACACACCAGAGGAAGTCGAGAGGGGTTTTCATGACACAGAGCTGGATGTCAGCGGCTGAAAGGTCGATATTTTCCCTTAACACCCTTCTCAATGACTTAATCGTGTTCCGTTTGCACAGAAAACTTCCCAAGAATAAAAGTCTGGAGGAATTGAGGGGGGATGTTTGGCCTACTGCTGACCTTGTCCGAGGTCCTCTCCACGTAGCAGGGCTCCTGGGGGGCGACCAGCAGGGGAACGAAGCCCGAGAGCAGCCGATCCTCTTCCAGGCTAAGCAGGGCAAGGTCGTCATCTGGGTCCTTGTACAAGGGCACCTCCGACTGATTCACTGTGGTCAGTATGTTACAGAAGTCAGCCAGCGTCGCCCACACATCTACTGAGACCCTGGGAGAACGAGGAGAGACGTGAGCAATTCAGGGCTGGAATGCGTTGGGAGTTGCCTGCAATGCTGCAGCGAATACCAGAGAGGTGAGGCGAGGCGAGGCACGGCACCACTGCTGCCCTGCCCCACGGGAGGGCTCCGGCACAGCTGCGCTGGCACCGAACCCAGGAGGGATTGTAACCCTCACCCACCAGCGCTGACACCGGCCACCCGTCCCCCTGGACGGGGCCGGTTCCCGGGAACTAGCCCTTCCCACTGCTCTGCCCATCTCTGCCCGCTCCGGAGCCGGCACATCCGCAGGGAGCAGCTTCCCCGTGCAGTGCCGGCAGGAACCCAGCTCATTCCAGATGGGAGAAGTGATGTTTGTTACTCAATTTTAAAGCCTGCTGGGAGGACAGACCGGACACTCGCACTGCTGTCAGGGCAGAAGGGGCTCCTGGAGGGCTCCAGCCCAGCCTGGGGCACTCTCTCCTTCGCACAGCTGTTACCTGCTGCAACCACGTGCTGCAGCCACGCTCTACAGCACAGAGATTTTCTCAGTTAAACCCCACCCACTCGGGGGTTAAAGCCATGTTTTCCTTCTGGCCAAGGGTTTCAACACTCACGAGTGACCTGCAAAGTTGCCTCTGCCGTGTCTCACCTTCCCAGAGTGGAAGTGATGTGCAGGGAGCCGGGTGCGAACACGAGGCCACCAGCAGCCCTGGACTGCTCTCCACACATCCCCATCACACATCCCCATGGCTGAGCACCCTGGGGAGGGCTCAGCACCCCAAAGAGTGCCAGCATGGGGAAAAGCAGGGAAGTAGGCAACAGGAACAGGGGTACTACAGCCAACCAGGCTGTCTTGCACTGCATTTCCTCCTCCTGTTTCTAAAAACACTCAGATTGGGGTTTTTTAGGTGCATAAACAGGGACGAAAGCAGGGAATAGAAGAAACTGGGGCTGATCTGCTTCTGGTGGCAGTAAGGAGAGCTGCTCCTCCACCCCACACCTCTGCAGCACTGAAAAGCACAGGGAAGCCAGCATCACCAGGGGTGCAGCAGTGACCGGTGCGGGCCGAGGCAGCCCAGGGCTGGAGGGAGGCCCCCTGCTCTTTGAACTGCTCCAGGTGGACAGAGTCTGCACTCGGTTATTTACGGGAATCAATGTACCAGGAAAGCACACTGAAATGAAACATCTTGTTTTCAAGAGCGTCCTGGGAGCCAGGCAGAATGAGGAGCCATTAATCAAAGCCCGGCACGTAATCAGCACACATGTAACGCAGAGTCGCCCACGTCCCTGAGCCAGCCCTAGCCCACGTTTTGCAAAGGAGAAGAGGTCCTTCAAAACCCTCTGGTCACAGACACCAGGAGCTGGGTTCATTCACAAAGCTCCATCGCTTGGCTCAGCCAGGTCTGGCTGTCAGAAATGTTTAAATATGGAAAAAAATAAACAGTTGCAACACGTTTTTCGGAGGGATCTGTCCGAGGCCCTTTGTGATGTAATGGGAAACGCTGCGTTTGTGCTACCAGCTGGAAAATAAACAGAGCTGCGAGGGTTAAAAGGAACTGAACTTTCCACGACCCCTATCTGTAAAAGAAGAAAATAATAAGAGGAATGATCCACTGCCCCACAGCCCTGATAGTTTATCCTCCGGCCCAGGCTGCAGAGACAAGCACCGGATGTGATAGGGCTGCTCTGGGCCACCTCCAAGGCGAGCTCTGCCCATGGGAGATGCACAGGGCTTGGGAGGCTCAGCCTCCCCCAGTGCCCTCTTGGCAACTGGGCTCGGCTGCCTGCGGCCAGTCACATAGCACTGGTGGGGCCCCATGGCTGGGCTGCCACGAGGGCTTGGCTGGGATGAAGGAGGTGCAGAGGCATCAGCGGGGAGAGGAACGGGAAGAGCGCCCGCAACCACGAGGGAATGAGCGCACAGCGGTGTTGGGGACAGGCACGGATGCAGAGGACACTCCCAGGGGGCTGGAACAGCCAGGTGCATGAGGCCAGGGAAGAGGAGAAGGGAAAGAAACACACTGCAGAGAACTCGCCTGTATTCCCAAAAAACAGAGCTGCAGGCAGGGGATGGAGATGAGCAGTGAGTGTGGGAGGGAGGCAGAGGGCAGCAGCAGGATGCTGGGCTGGACTGGGATCTGAAGCAGGGCAGGGGGTGAAGGAGCAGCACAGATGAAGTACAGGGAGCATCTCTTTCCACAGGGCTTGGCATCCAAAGTCAGAAAAATGCCACGTGAACAGTCACCGAGCTGACACTGCTAATGCCCTTGCAGGCACCCAGCCCACTGGTCCCCTCTTCTCTCACCCCTTGCATCACTGCCAAGCAGGGCACTCCTCACCACCCCTGAGTGTGAGAGTAGTCTCTGTCACTTCATCCTTCATCTACAGCTTCACAGTGCCTTGCCACATCTGCCATTTGCCCTGAACGTGACAGGTTCCCACCCTGGGCTTGCTTCAAACCTCAGACTGTGCTGGCTACCCAGGCAGCCAGATCTCCCTGCAACGCAATTCCCGCAGCCCCCTCGCACATGCAGCAGCCTGCAGAGCCTTCAAAAAGCCAACAAAGAAGAAGGTGCTGATGTTTCTGCTCTGGTTGTCTCCTGTGATGGCAGAGACAACACTGCAGAGATCAGGTCTGACCATTTTCTGCCATCCCCTCGGGTGCAGCTCCTCCTCTGCAGCACATCTCCCAGCACTGCCACCACAAATACCATTCACCAGCTGCTGCCTGGAAAAGCCAGTGAGGGCAAACAGCTCCTCATGTTGACATGTAGGGCCCTGTGGATCTCCTGATGGGATGTGCACTCACCCTGGAAGGTTGCACAACATTCAGGAGCCCTGTCAGGTGCCTTCTCCCCGCTGCCTCAGCTCAGGACCACCTCCTGGCCACCCCCAGACATTTCTGGCTTATGTCACCCCACGGTGCAGCGATGCTGGAGCCTCTGCAGAGCCCAGGCAGGCCCAGGTGCCTGGAAGCTCTGTGCATGCACAGTGCCACAGCTTCATTGTCCCTCTGCGGAGGGAGGCCCCGAATCACTGACACTGAGCCCAGGCACACAGTTCCCAGGTACAGGGACGAGGCTCCCAGAGCTTTTAACCGAGGAAGCGAGAAGGGGGTTAGCGCGAGGTCTTTCCTCAGAACGGGGGTTCATTCACTTCCCCACAGACACATTTACATTTGCTTATTCCACCAGGACGGGAAAAAAAAATAAGAGTTAATTTCTTTTTTATTGCCTCAGGATTCCAGGTTTAATGTAGCTGTCAGTGTGAGCGCAGCCCAGCTGCACGCCGACAGGACACGGCCCGGCCAGGCGATGGTGAGAGCTGCACAAGTGCGCAGCGAGCTGGACCGCGGCCCCGGAGCCGAGTGTGGCCCCGGCAAGGCTGGGGATGGCTCCTGGCAAGGATGATGCCCCTATGGGCATCACCACAAGGCAAAAGGCACACACCAAAGTGCAGGGAGAGCAGAGGGTACCAGAGTGAGCCTGATGCTCACCGAATCCCCGCAGCCACGGTGCTGCGCAGCGCTCCGGCGTAAGCCACCATCTTCACCGGGGGCGCGGGCTGCCTGGTGATTAATATCAAGCACAATGACCCCATGTTACAAGCCTGCGGGGGCCTGTGGAGGTGGCCATTTCCTGTGTAATACCAGCTTGTTTAAACACTAACATCCAAACTCCACAGCTGCAGAACAAACCCGGAAAGCGCGGCGCAGAAGAAGCCCTGTATTGTGTTCCCAGCCGGCCTCGAGCCGCGCTGCCGTGCAGATGGCAAACGCCTCGGGGCCGTGAGCTCCCGGGGCCAGGCACCGTGCACCCGCTGGCTCCCAATGCCCACCGGATGAGGTGATCCGCATCCTCCTCCTGGATTTCCTCTCTCCTGAACCAGGGAAGGCTGAATTAAAAGCAGCTCCTTTGTAAGGAGCAAAAAGGGTTGGTTGTGGAAGCTCATCCCAAAAGATGTTCACCAACCTTGTCCTGGGCTCAGACAGAGCAGGGTGAGGTGGTCACAGCTCCTCTGCACCAATGGTTTCCCCCACCTTGCCCTGCACACAGTCCCTTTGGCCAGCTGGGCATCTATAAACCCATTCTTCTCCCAGGAACCTGTCTTGGGAACTGGAGGGACAACTTCCTCCCCAGGAGAGGTGCAGTGTCCTCTCAGCCAGCCTCTGCTTTGCCACAGCCCCCTTCTCCACAGAGACTTTTGGCTTCTGCTTTGGTCAACTTTACCTTCATTCTCAGCCAGGTTTACACTACAGAGACACCTCTGAATACTCACTTTGATGTCTCGATAGGGAAACTGGTGGCCAGCATTACTGGGGCTGAGATCTGCAAAAGGGATTTTCCATTTAGTCTTCAGCAGACTCCAGCAATGTTTTGGCACACGTGTCCAAGACTCTGTCCATCTCTCCCAGTGGGAGCTGCCATCTCAGTGACACTTCTCCGCAAGAGCAATGTGATGAGAGCGATCTGGCAGATCTCTCTGGGAAGGTAAGCTCCAGAATGTGCTCACAGCTTTTGGATTTAATTTAATACTTGGTTTAAATTAACCATTTTTAAATGCTTGCAGACAGTCTCCACAAACTGAGAGGCCCTTCACTCAGCGCGGAAGGAGCATGGATTCACCAGGGTCAGCCCTGCAGCAGTGTGTCTGTCTAGCCAGCGGCTTCCCCATAGGTTCTTGTGCTTCATTTAGCAATGGATTAATTGTGGCAGCAAAGCAGAGCAAGGAGCAGCTTTGCTCTCCCCTCTGCAGCCCTCTTCACAGCCCAAAAGGAGATGGATTCACCTGGACAGCTCCTGTTCTGGAAACACATGCGGAAAGAGCCATGGAAAGCTTGCTGAGTCCCTCTTCCAAAATAGGAAGGACACCCTTCACCTCTGCAGTGGTTTGAACCAGGTTTTCCCCCTGAAGCTAAGAAAGTGGTAACCCCCAGGGGGTGTTCAAAAACACACAGCAGCCCCAAGAGAGGGATTTACACAGTCCATCACCCGAAAAAAACCTGTTCCAGGACATTCCCTGAGCCATGGTGACCATGCAGTGTGGCCAAGAGCTGGATGAGTGCACTAGACCAAGGAGGGTGGTTTTGGGGAAAGACGGAGCTTCTTGCTCAGGTTGAATTTGGGACCACTGAGCCCCCAGAGGATGCCTGCCAGGAACCAGGGTTCATTCCCAAGCTCCCACCAAGCAAAGGACCCTGAAGACACAGCCTACTTGAGCCTCCCATCCTGCTCCACAGAGCCCACTCCTGATGGCTCACATCCACATGCCGGGTTTCAGCAGCACTCACCCCTCACACCTTTCCCTCCACCTCTGTCCAAGGGGGAAAGCAGCGAGCTGAGGAATTTGGTGTGGGGTTGTTTTTTTTTTTTTTTTTATTGTATGGACTCAAATCCAGCAGTGTGATAAATGCATCCGAGCTACAATTAGGAAGATATATAGCATCAGAATGCGAAGGTCTGGGCAGCGTGGTGAAACGCGGGCTCTCCAGAGCCCCAGCTATGTTTCCCATTATGTAACCCTGGTCATGGGCAGACAGCCAGACTCCAAATGAAAAAGAGACTCTGGCTTGGCACCGTTTCTATTTTCCTATCCTCATTCGGGGTCAGCGCAGTGTCATACAGCTGCAGAGAAAGCTCCGGGGATTAAACCTGGGAAAGACTCCAAGACCAGGACCCGGGTTCAAGTACCAGCTGAAAGCAATAAACCAACTGCCACAGCTGGGCTGAGTTTAGACGTTCTCAAAGTCCCCCAGCTCTCTCCCATACGAAGAACGAGCGATTGTGAACATGGCGAACGCAGCGTGAGCGGAGGCCTTGGGACACACAGCCCCGGCAGCCCGGGCCCGAGGCTCTGGTGGAGTCTTGACAAGCTGCCCCGCTGGCCCCGAGCCCAGGCCGGCTTTCTGGCAGCAGCGCTGGCCCCGGATGAGCTGCACTTTGATGCGAGCTCTGGGCTCCTAGTGGGCTGCCAGGTGGGTATGAGGCCTGGTTTTTCCAGAAGCTTTAGCACATTCATGGCATCCCTGCAGGGTGCTTCTGCACTTCAGGGGATTTTTACTGTCCCTTTTCTGTGCCCACGCCATCACGAGGGGGAAGGGAAGTGGTTTAAGCATGTCCAACCAGCTCTTCCACTGGCAGTGGTGGGACCTTGTGGCACAGCCCACCAGAGAGAGGCACGGAGCTTGAGTGACACGGCACAAACCCCTTACTCAGCTCTTCAACTTGGCATCTGTGCTTGCTCCTCACATGCCTCCCTGCTCCTGAGCTCACCCTGCCCATAAACCTTGGCTTACTCCACCTCGCCTGCTGCTCTGACCCATGTTTTACTTCTAAACTTCTTTGAAGCTGCTCCTATCTAAACCCCTGGACTTGGTGGCTCTACTTGGTTAGTGAAGAGCCCCAGGGCAGCCAGCAGGCTTGTGTCAATAGAGAGCTGAAACACTAACCCAGTGCTCTCCTTTTCCTTTCCTATCCCCGGGGAAAATGTTGCAAATCCCAGGTCATGCCCAACAGCGGAGCTGGCTCCCTGCTACTCATCCCTATCTGCACCTCCAGGAAAGCTCAGCTGCTGCTGACCCAGAGTCCTGGACCACCAACACCACTCCATGCAAGAGCTCTGTGCTGAAAGAGCAGCCAGTCTCCTCACCGTGGGTAAGACAGATTCTCTGGGTGAGCCAAAGAGTGGAGGAGCTAGGAGCCAACATGGGGCAGGCTGTCCATGCTCCAGGGCATGGTGGGACAAGAGGGGCTGCTCAGCCACCCTCCATGGAGAGGGCACAGTGGGGAAGCAGCTGGGCCTCTGCTGCAAAATGAAGACCCTCATTCCTCCACAGAGCAGACTGGTGAAGTAGAGCCCCTCAATCTACACCCATTACACCTGAAAGAGCCATGTGCCACAGGGGAGGCTGCCACCACCACCACCACCATCTCCCACCCCACCGGGCAAGCAGAAGCCCACACCTGCTCCATGATCCCGGGAGGACACAGCCCTGTGCCCCGCAGGAGGGGGAGCAGCTCATCCCAGGGAAGGCGCCGAGTGCTGGCTGCATGAACCCAATCAGAAATTCCATCTCGAGGCTGCCCGTGGCCAAGGGCTCAGCGGCTCCCTGCGCAGGCAGCGCGAGGGGAAGGGGGGATTGGTGCAGGCGGGTTCACGTGACGGATCCCAGTTTGAGTTCCTGCCCAAAGATGGGCAGCAGTTCACATGAGCAGGCAGCGGTCCCACACCGAGCAGCCGACAAACAGAAAACAGACTCCATCTCCACAAAATGAGGCCCAGAACTTCCTGTGTGAGATTTCCATTTCCTCAGCCAAATGAAAAAGAACTGGAGTAAGAGGCAATAAACTAGGAGAGCAGGACTGGACCTGACGCACGGAGCGGGGACCCATTAATGGTTAAGCCACTTTGCTGGATTACTCTTAATGCGCCTTCCCATCACCCTGGGTTCTGGCTCCTTTGGATTAACAATAAGACGTGATTTCAGGCTCTGGATCCGGAGTACCGGAGGCAGATGGAAAATCCTGCGGGAAAGCAGCTACGGAGCATGCTCAGACACTGTTTCGCATACTCCATACTTGGCCCCTTCACTCGATTTTCTGTCCAAAAATATGCAAATTGCCTAGTCCGCATTATGGACTAATGGGCTGAAATCGGCCAGTTTAGAAAATTAACCCTTTTGTGCATTGCAGGGTAGAGAAAAGCGGTTTCTGAAGCAGAGGGGAGGTGACTTTTGGAGCTCCAGGAACAGGCAAGCTCCTCCAGGCCAGCCCAGCCCAACTGAGGTTGGCCCGACTCAGTCAAAAAAAGGCAACAAAACCCTTATGCTGGAAATGGAGTTCCCTCTGGTAGAGAGGAAGGTACTGCCTGTCCAGCTGGCTGGGCCAGTGGAACACCTAAAACAGGGGTATCCCAACCAAACCAGACACAAATCCAAAGCAGAAGGTAAAAATCCATCTCATGATCCATCTTCAAAAACATGAAAGCAACAGGCACCCGCCAGGCCCCCTCAGAGGCCCTCCAGCCCCACCCACACATCAATGAAGAAGTCACTGTGTCACCAAGGGTGGCCAGTGACCCCTAAATATTCCCCAGGAAGCAAACCTTGCCTGGGTGCTCAGGTCAGAGTACCACAGCCAGCAGTAAGTGTGAGCAAGAGGGAAAGGTGGCATAAGGAGCCCAAGGAACAGACACCAGAAGACAAAACAGAGGATGCACGTACTGTTTGGGGAGCTCGAGAGAGGTTGGAGGAGGATTCCAGGTGTCCGGGTGGCCAAGCATCCAGTCTGACCAGACTTTCACGCTGGGAAGCAGCTCCTTCAGGTCCTGGGGCAAGGCAGAGACCTTGATGTCGTCCTCCTCATCCTCCTGCTCCATCTCTTGTGCCTGAACTGCAAATACAAGATGTGAGAGCTGAGCCAGCTCACCACAGTCAGGGACCAGGCTCAGACAGGGACTGGGGATGCATGACACAGATCCCAACACCCCAGCCTTGGACACACAAGGGAACAGCCACAACCCACAGCAAGCACAAAGACAGATCTGTTCTCCCTATACAGACTGGCCTGAGGGTCTGCGATCCCTTTCACTGAGGGCAGTGGGGTGTCACTGCAACAGTCATAAAGGTAGGATTCCGAGGTCCTAGTTTTGGGAAGTTTCCCAATAGCTGGCAGAAAGCATACCCTGAGTCTATCACTTTCCTCCAAACATTTCTGCCTGCACACATCAGGGGCTTTCCTGCAGATGATCCAGCCATAATGCAGGCAGAGTTTGCGATACTTGGAGAGAATCCATGGGCCCCAGCAGAGGGGAAGAGGTGTACAAAATAGCAGGGAACGAGGGCCTGAACCCCACCAGGCTGCCTCATGGGCCCCTCCATGGATCCTGCTGGTAACCCCTTACCTGGCACACATTCCCTTAGCAGGTTGGTGCATCTCCTCACCAGGAGTGCAAACATGGAGAGCCCCAGGGCTGTGGCCTGTTCCTGGATGACGGAGCGACAGTCTTCAGAGATGCATTCTAGAAGACAGAGAGGGTTTGGGTCAGATGTTTCATCCTGCTTTGCCTTCACAGCCTCCCTTTCCACATCACACATGGGGCAGGGGTGAGCAATTCCCCAGGTCACACCTGTCCTGGCCCCAGTTGCTCCATGTAGGGGGAAAAAAGGTGGTGAGTAGCCAAACTGGAGTGGGAAGAAGCTGCAGCCACACTGCCCACACCATGCCCAACCCCACTGTGCATGCTTAGCCAGACAGCACCAAGCTGGCACTCAGGACTCCCAGCACAGAAGCTGCTGCCTGGAGCTGATGCCTTTCCCTGAAGGAAGGGGGTATGTTTAAGTGTTAAAAGGGTAATTAGCTGCATGTTTGATCTCTGTCCCTGCTGGAGTTTTAACCTCAGCAGCTGAGGAGGGGGCTCCTCCCATTAGTTCAGCAGTCACACAACAGCTTGTCAAGAGAGCTTAATTGGAACTGTTACTCAAGTAGATGCCACACGACCACAGCTCTTCCAAACAGAGCCGGCTCGGAGTGAGAGCAAATCCCCCCGGCACATCTACACCCAGCCAGAAACCACTTCTGAGGCTGCTGAGAGCAGCGGGGAGCTGGCTCGAGGGAACTGCCTGGAGCCGGGCGTGGGTTACGCGGAGCGAGGCCAAGAGTTTCGTGGGGAATGCCAGGCTGCCTGCGAGCGCTCAGGCACTACTGGCTGCTCCCAGAAGGGTTTTAAGCCTCATGGGCAGCCTCCGGCCCCCAATCCCCTCTGCCCTCCATTCACATCCTCTCCTGAGATGTGGGGGAGTGGCTGGCTGGGAAGAACCAAGCCTGGATGCACCCGCACCACTTAGGGGGTTCCTACCCGCCTGTGGCGGTTGCTCTGCACAGGATGCTTCTCACTGTCTTAAGCATCACCTGCTGTAGGACCAGGGCTTCCCTGCTGAGAACAGCTGCCCCAAGCCAAGCAGAGGATTTGCACAGTGACCACAAACACGCAGGTACTGACTCTGAATGGGTGTCCATGAGTGAAGCCTCAGAGCTGGGATGGGGAGGGAGAGCCCCCACAGACCCCAGATCCCAGGCACATCAGCACCAGCTGCACGTCAACATGAAGAAGGTGCTGGAAGCTGAACTACGCTGATGTGGCAGAGCAGGGATTTTGAGCAAAGGCCAAGAAGATTAGAGCAAGACACTGAGACCCCATTTCAGCCAGGGGCTAGCAAAACACCTGTGATGCAGAGAACAAACAGTGGGGTCTTAAGTGCAAATTATTTCAGAGCGGTGGGGTGGGAGATTAAAAACAACCAGAAAAAGACTAAAAAACACCAAGAAAATACAGAAAAAAAAGGGAGGAAGATCTGCAGGCTCCATTTGGCCAGTTCCTCAGCTGTCAATAAGTTCAGCACCAAGTGGAGAGATCACTGAGGGTAACCCAGGGTGGCATCAAAAGGGCCTGGAAGCCAAACGAGGGTGTTCTGCTCCCAGAGTCAGGGCTGTGCTGGTGCCGCAGAGCAATGGTAGGAAGTGCCGTACTGCAGGGGCTGTCAGCTTTTGGAGGAAACATAAAACTAAAGATGTGACCACTCTGGGACAGTAAATCTCTTTCATGAAGCCTTTCCCACAATTAAGAGTGTTAGTCCCAGTGCTCTGGCCGCAGTCCAGCCCAAGAAATTACAGTCGTCTTCCCCGCGCTCCCTCCTCCTGCACTCTGGTGAGATGCTGGACTGTCTTCACTTCTTGTCTTAAATGGACACACAACATGACCACAGTGGTCCAGCTGCCACACCTGAGTCTGGCAAGTCCCCAGGGGGTGAAAATCTCCAGGCATTTCTGCAAGCACCCCCACACTTTGAGTGGGCAGCACTCCCAGGACTCCAGGCACTGCACTCAAATAAGACTCATGATGACTTCCAAACTGGGCTGGTGCAAAAGCTACATCCCCCCCCTCCAAAACAGACAAAGCTTAAAGGTGTCTGTGATGCTGAGAGGGACAAGCACCTGTATTTCAGGGTGTATTTCAGAGACTGGCTCCAAGTGCTGGAGCAATGTTCTGTGGTGGCTGTAGCCAGGCTTAGTTGTAGGGCCTCAGACCCTCCCACTGCTCTTGTTGCAGGCTACAAGTTCCCTACACAACATTTAACAACCAAAATACAGTAAAAAGTTTCTTGCACGTGAGCTGTGGCAGGTACAGCCGTCTGCAACCTGCTCACTCAAGCTGAGCACTATGGCCACAGCTCCATCAAACATCTTGTGTTGCTGCAGACGTGACCCATGTGCCCACCAGCTCATAAAGCCACGGTGCTCCAACGTACCGCAACCATGCTCAGCCTCGATACAGCCTGCAAAGCTGCCCACTGTGCAAATAAATGGAACAGGACACCCACATTTGAGGGCTGTTTCCTCACAGTTCCAGCTCAGCTACTCTGGGTGTTGTTAGCTCATCATTAAATTACACTAAACTCCCTCAGTCCTGTTAGTTCATTCCCTGGCCAAGCTCATCAGCCTCATTCCCAGGAGGCTCCCTCAGCAGGGAAGGACAAGCATCCAGGTGGGTGCTTTTTCAAGACCCCTGAACATACACCAGCGCTCCAGCTCCCAGTCCTGCCAGCAAAGGCTCTTAAGAGCTTAATTGTAGGACAAAAGAGGAAAGCACCATAAATCAGGAGAAACTTTCTCTTTGTGCCTTTTCACCACTTTCCTCGGGAGGCTGGGAGCTTCAGCTTTCCCTGAGCTGGGAGCCAGTGGAGATGACTGTGTGGAGCTGTGAGGTGGCAAACCCCAGGCTACCCTGCCACAGGAGATAGTCAAGGTGAGGGTACAATCAAAGGGCAAAGCACTTGGAGTGTTTACACAGAAACTTGTGGAATGTTTTGAGTGATGGGCAGTAAGGAAACCAATTCTCTGCACCCACAGCGAGGACTCTCACACACACCATGCATTGTCTGAGCTTACCCTGGCACTAAGAGAAAAACGCTTTGTAGAAGATATGCTGAAATGAAAGTTGGAGCAACAAAACTGCTCTGGAGCCCACAGGGTATCATTACCTCTGCGCTGAACAATGGTCTGTGCTGCTGGTAATGCATGTTAAGTCATAAACTTCTTGGAAAGAGATGTTCCTGGAGGGTGGAGTGACACTTAGGTCATTCTTGTCCTTGCAGTTGCACAGCACCAGTAAAACCTGGGGACAGCAGCTGCCACAGACCAACAAGAGCAGGCAGAGAGATCCTGACTGTCCAGGTCAGGGTAAACCCTGTAATTTCCAGATCTGTTTCCCCAGATCCACCGTGGGTGCAAGAGAAGCAGAATGACAGCATCAGGTCCACAGGCAACCCTGCATCCTATCCCTGCAGGCAGTCACCAAAAGCTTGGTGACAGAGACTTCAGGTGGCATCGATGGCACTCCATCAGCTAAAGCTGCCACAAATCCAATCCACTTCCTCCCCTGAAACCCCAAATCAGGCTGTAATCAGATAACCCTCCCACTTCACACCCAGCCACGCTGTGCAGCTGGGGCACAGCGTGGAGGTGTCAGGCAAACTATGGAGAGAAATCACATGCAAAAGAAGCTGGCAGGAGGTCACAAGTCCTGAGGTGGTTGGAGCTGTGGCTCCAATGTGCCACCAGTAGCCACAGCAGTGACGCTCTGCGGGAAATCATCCAGCACCAACATCCACAACACGTTCCCCCTCTACCTTCTCCCCTTGCAACCCGGCAAATGTCCCTGTTAATGCCAGCACTGGATAAACAGCTCCTGTCACCACGTCACCTCTCAGCTCTCGCCTGCGCAGCCACCCTGTGAACCCGATGGCGCAGCTCAGCGGGGTTAGAAATGTCACCTCTCAGCTGTGCCACTGCCATCAAAGGTGCTGCGGGGGCAGAGAGGCGGGTGAGCAAAGCTGGCACCGCTACCTCAATAACTGCTTGTTAAACCACAACCTAAGGTCAGGGCTTCAGGACTCGCAGCCAAGACTGACTCAAGGTAAATCCACACCCCCGTCGCATGCTGTACTGACACACAGCCTGTGGAGACACACTGAAGTCACAGAAGGGAGCTGAGCCGGCCTCAAATCCCTCCTTCTGGGCGCTCCCTTAGGCTGGAGCTGTTTCTTGGCCACTTGTAGCCCCACATCAACTACATCAGCAAAACTCAGGCACGTGCAACGCTGCACAGGGCTAGAAAGGAGCAGGCAGAGTGTTTTAAAGTAGGAATGTGTCATCAAACGCTTTGCAGCCTGAAATGATGGTAATTTGCATTGCCCCACGCTTCACAGGCTGAATTTGCCTGGAAGATCTGTCTTTCTGCACCAGAAAAAGCAAAAGCCCTGCAGTCCCCTGTAAGCCCCTGTGGAGGTCAGGGCTCCAGAGGCTGGAGCAGCAGCAGGACGTGAGCTCTGACAGTTGTGAGCACCATGTTACTAAGCCTGCCTGACACCAGCCACTCTTGGGACCCTTTTTCCAGCTGGCTCGGACTTTAACTATTGGAGCTGAAGTTTCCATGCTGGGTGCCTGTCTTAGCTCGAATTCTTCCGGAAATCTTTAGCCAAAACAGCTCGGCCACTTGTGAGAATAAGGCTAAGAAACAAGACAGTGGTTTACCCCTGTTTGAAAAAAAACACTTACAACCTTTTCCTTGAGCTAATCTAGCAACTGCAAATCCTGGAACGGGGATCTGAGATTTTGCTGCAGAATAACCTTTTTAACAGAGAGTTTTCCTGTCCTACTAGAAATCTGTCCACACTTGGCCAAGCTATAAACATCTGAAAGACAGCAGTTTTTCCATATTCAATAGGAATTCATTTCAGGAGTTAAAACCTTCTAAGATTTCACCTCCCTGAGCATGCTCCATCTTCCTACCTCTCTTCATCTAACCTGTGTTACAGGCAGCAGAGCAACTGCACTGCTCCCATCCAGCCTGTGGGGACCTATGAAAAAATGTCCTTTTACTAGTCACTGCTGCTTACTGCAAGCTGGAGATTGGACCCAGATCCCTCCAACTGGCGCCCAGGCTATCTGCTCTGAAGCAGAGCCCAACAGCGAGAGAAGGAGAGGGGAGGGGATGGGATGGAAAAAAGGGGAGCTGACGAACATCAGACTGGAAGCACACAGCGAAAGCAACTGGGAACCAGGGACAAGTGGCTTTTCTGAAGATCACAAAAACCCTCTGAGCTGCAGAAGAGTCCTTCCTCTTTGCGTGTAGGACAGAGGGTTTTTTCTCCAGCTGGGTACTGGGGCTGCACGGAGAGCACTGTTTTCCTACCAGGAGGCAGTTTCCTCTGCAGGGATTGTTCTGGGAGCGGGGCGGATCGGACGCCACAGCGCCCTCTGCAAGCACCTACCTGGGCTCTCCCGGCATCCACACCAGGGCTGCGAGCTCTGCTCCCACCCAGCCGGCAGCAGAGCCCAACCCAGGATTTCTGCAGCCATAAATCTACCTGTTTCACAGGGGAAAGGGCGTGTGGGGAGGGGGGAGAAAGAGACAGAGAGAAAGGGGACTTTTGTAACGGGGAGAAATTTGTGTTTCTCTAAGAACGTTATATTCATGGAAAACATAAACCAACTGTCGTCAAAGTCGTCTGAGCTCAGGAAATGGAGCGGCCGGGAGAAGGCTGCCATGTGGCCGGATGTTATGTATTTCTAATTAGTGCTATACATCTTTCAGCAGCGAGTGTCCTTTTGCTGGGAAACACAACGCGCTGCCCTTGTTATTGTAACTGTCAGAGAGTGCTTAAACAGATAATCTCCAGGAAAAGTGATAAACACATCCCCTCTCCCACTAGGGTGTGCAAAACAGCAATGCCAAACCTTTATTAGGGTAACCAACCAGCTACAGGAAATGGGAATGGGAAAAGGGCAGGCGATGCAAGGGACAGCCGCCTCCAAGGAGAGGGATTTGCTGGAGGAAGCTTCTTTCGGCCACTTGAGTGCCATGTGCCGAAGGAAATCCTGAGAGGGACAATTGGGGCAGAGCGAGCTCAGGACACGTAGCCTCGGGCAGGGGGGTGCTTGCAGGGATGGGTCAGGGGGCTGGGAGTGAGGGCTCCCAGCTGCTCCGCTCCGAGAGTGCCCTTGGCTGCAGTGGAAGGGAGCCACAGCAACCCCCAGGCTTGCAAGTAAGCAGAGGACACGCTCCTCCATCCATCCTCCATCCACTAAACATAACACAAGGAATGCTGAACCTTCCACAGTTAAAACACCAGCCAAGAAGCCTTAGAGTCTCAAAGGAGACCAGGCTCCTTTGATTCAAACAACCGGACTGCTCCATCCAAGGGTCGAGAGGGCTCCAGCAAGACAGTTTCCATGCTGGCCTCTCCGTCCTCACCTGAGCTGTGGCAGCCCAGAGCAGTGCTGGCAGCAGGTGATCCCAGCAGGGATGTGCTTTGCTCCCAGGGAGCAACAGCTGACCCCACCTTCCCCAGTGACCGTATGGGAAGGCAGTCAAAGGAACAAACGGGTCTATGGACACAATCCCAAGGATGACATAACGGGCTGGCCAGGGGATGCGGGAGCTGCAGGAGCTTGGTGAGTGCAGGGCTGGGGGCGAGCAGAGCCTGAGGCACCCGGCTGATGTGTCAGCAGCTCGGAGGCACAGACAACTGATTCACCAGCCGGCTGCTACCCTGTGGGGAAGAAGGCAGAGGCTGGTCACCTCCGAGCTGACACCACCTGAAGGCAATTCGCTTGCTCTCTTAGCACTCAGACACAGTGTTTTCCCCGTGAGTCACACTCGGCCAGACGCAGCGTTGGCAGGGCTACAGGGCAGCCCACCGGGATGGGGCTGTCTGCAGGAAGCAGGGAAGGAGAGCTGTGCTGCCGGCCCAGGCAGCTGGTCCCGCTGGTGGAGACCGCACACAACCGACGGGAATATAGAGCAGCAAAGGGAGGGGGATACTCACAGCTGTGGGCATTTCCCCGACACCCCCTCACAGGGGACCTGTGAGTCACTGGCACTCCCAGCTCTTCGCTGGGAACTGGCGAGTCACACACACACACACACTCATCTGCGCCCTGAAAGAGCCTGGGAACATGGAGGCACTCACTCAGCCCTGGCTAATACCCTGCAAAGAGCCTGGGAACAGATGGGCAGCTCTCCTGGCAGGATGCTCCCCGACTGAATTTGCAGATAGCAGACACGATGGCAGCCTCAGCCCTCCCAGCACTGTGGCTGAGCCGAACATCACCACCTGCAGCACACAGGGCTGAACCCCTCCCAAAGTTACCTTCAGACTGCAGTAATAACCTGGATGCCCCCAATCCACCTCTCCGTATCATGGAGAGGCAGGAAGGTCCTGAGAGGGTCTCAGTCACAGGGCCCAGACACGCAGCAGCACTGGGGAACTTGCTGCACGTGTTCCCAGAGCAGCTGGGGCCGCCCAGGAGCCCTCGGCTCCCTCTGCTCCACGCTGAAACCCTGACTTGTCCGAGGGAGGGAAGGAGGGAGGCCTAGGAGGTGAGGAATGCTGGGGGCCTGGGGAGGATGGAGCAGCTCTCCCTGTGGAAGCCATTAGATATTCAACACTTCATTTGTTTCCAGCCGTCCTGGACTGCAGCGCTGGGCTCTAGGACGGGAGGCTCTTCTCTGACGTAACCAGGAAGCAGCTGCAAAATTAAGGAATCCCTCATGACATCATAAAAAGGGTCGATGGTTTACAGGGGAAGGTATAAAAATTAATGACATATTCCCACCCGAAGCAGCCAGCCTGCCCAGGAGCCACAGGGGAAGCTGTGCTCTGCCCGACACGAAGGGGCTGCCTGCCCAGGACAGCTCTGTGCTGCCAGCTCACTCTGGCTCATCTTGGCTCTGATTGTCCCTAAGCCCAGGCAGGGCTGGATCCTTGCACCTGGGGTGCGATAACCAGCTCAGTATATCCTTCCTGACCCTGATGAACAAAGCTTTAGGGAATGACTTTAGGGACAGCTTTCTTGTGTACTCAGGACTGGCCAGGAATCAACGACAAAGAACATCATTGTGAAGTGACTTGGGGAGAGATGGTTATTATTTTCCATGGGAAAAGTAGATACGTGCAGAGAGTGCCCCCAACACCCCAATTTCTGCAGCTCAGGGAGACCAACAGGACCTGCAAGAGGAGGCAATGGCATGCAACCCAGGTGAGGGCAGAAAGAATGACATTAGCCTTGAGGACAATCACAAAGCCATTTCCACTTGAAAAGGGAAAAGGATAGTGGTTTAAAATTAACTGCAGCCTTTTCCAGGAAATATCAGTGGAAAGAAGCAGCCATTTTTAGAAATGTTATTCTCAGAAATTTCCTGAAAAGACCCATCAGTCAAAACACAGATTGAAGCCATTTCCACTTGCACTAAGCAGCACTTCGGAGCTCTCCCTCCACACTTGGGGTGCTTGACCCAGCTGGCAAGGCCAGGATCCTGCTCTGCACCCCTGACCCCAGCGAGGCTGTGGGAGTCAGTTTTGGATGTGAAACAGCCCATGCAATGTCACAAACACTCCTCCTGCCCGGGGAGGCACGTACATCCCAGTTTTCACTAGTCACACTCGCACTGAGACACACCAGTCCTCAACCATCACAGCTGGGGCAAAGGCACCTCTAGTCTCACCCACACTGGCAAATCTGGAGAGCTGCCAGAGAAGCTGTCATTTCTCAGCACTGCCTTCACCAGAGCTGCTCTGAGCACGTGAGCTGACACTGGCACTTATGACACAGGCACAGCAAAGTCCTCACTGCCTTGAGGCTCCACATGATCCCCAGAGCCACAGGTTATGCTGTTAACAACTGAATAGCAACATGAATTTGACCCGTCTGGCAGCTAAAAGGCTGGTAAATCCAAATGTACGTAACTCCTGGTTGGCTCATAAGTGAGCGTGTCCCTTCAAGCTGGTACGTTGGCTCATCAGCATATCTATAGCTCCAGACCAGCCTGGCACAGCTCTCTTCCTGCAGAGGGAATATTTACCATAAGATGCACATAAGCAGGATGGGATTGAAGTGACTGCAAGGGCGACAGGGCCCAAAGGCGAGCAGAGCATCTGGATAAACAGAGAACACTGCATGAAAGAAGAAAAATCATGGATGAT
The DNA here is from genome assembly GCF_003984885.1 of Neopelma chrysocephalum. Taxonomy (NCBI): domain Eukaryota; kingdom Metazoa; phylum Chordata; class Aves; order Passeriformes; family Pipridae; genus Neopelma; species Neopelma chrysocephalum. The sequence goes on along the minus strand of NW_020897744.1, from coordinate 2,343,380 downwards.
AGAAATGAAAAAAGGTTTTAGGGGCACTGCAGTGATGTAGAATGATAAAAAGAGACCCTCTGACAGCCTATCTTCTGTCTGCACAGATCTGTGAGCCCTTCTTGAAGACTCCAGCTGCGCAGCCAGAGCCCTGAACCTCACCTCAAAAGGGCTGGTGAGGAGCTCTTCAGCTGCCAGGGAGCCTGGCTATATGTACACAGCAGCATGGTAAGTGCTACCAGCATCCCACCCAGGAGCTCCATGTGCCCAGCCACGATTTTGTCAGATGTTATTTTCAGCGGGGAGGAAGTGTGAACAGGGCTTCCCAAGAGATTTCCTCCAGCCCCGAGTGAAGTTTTACCAGGACAATCGCAGCAAATAACAGGCAGCATTTGCACCCCCCAGCCCGTGCTGGAGGTGGGCATGTCCTTGGCAGCAAATGTGAGCAGACAGCCTGGAACTTGCCTCCTTGGGGGTGAATCTTAGTGAGCACTTCAAGCCTGGACTTAAAATTAATGAGAGCAAGTGCCTGCAGACAAGAGCATTCAGAGAAAGGAGCCTTTGATGGGGCAGGAACAGCAAAGTGTGGAGCTTCCATTTCAACACATTCACTCCTTTGCTGCTCTTCTTTTTACGGCTTCCTGAGGGACCAGCATGTCAGTTTGCAAAGCAAATGCCAAAACATAAAAGTGAAATCCATGCCCCTCTCCCAGTAAATCCCAGGGTCTTCACTGAATGCCTGCAGGCCTGAACTGCTGCCTCACCTCCTGCTCCAGCACCTGCTTGGTCCCTCCAGCCTCCCTGACCAATGTTAGTGGCACCCCGAGTCCCCCAGCACCAGGACACCCTGCCAAAAGGGGCACAGCCCAGCCACTCTGCCTACAGTGATGCTTACCTAACACTTTCCATTGTAAGACCCTGGTTTCAATTCCTAAGAACTTTGCCAAACTTTAACCATTTAGGCTGCAATCCTTCATGCCAAAAGCTTTCTTCAAGCTGAATTTATTGGGAAAATTTCAACTACAAAGGTTCAGCCATTTGCCAGAATGAGGTTAGGGAAAATATATTGTTCTTCTGAAGTTAAAAATTCTTTGACCATTTCAGCAAAATCCCTAGCACCTTCACACTTCGGAGCAGGAACCAGAAGTTTGGCAGGGGATGGCGGCAGGGTCAGGGTGTGCCTTCTGCCACCTCCATCCTGTTTTGCCAAGGTGGGGGCCTATGGAAATTTGGGTGCTCATTATCAGACACCTCTCACGTGCCACTCCAACTGAAGCAGCAGCTGTTTTATCTGCTTGGATAGACAAGAGAAGAAAGAACCAAGCCAGGTGAGATGCCGGAGAGGGAAAAGGAGGTGCGAAAGTGGGCTGAAGTAGCACAAGGGAGGTGACAGCATAGCAGCCCTTCTCCACCCTCCTCACTGCTCTCCTGGCACCATCAGTGGCTGCTCTCCCCAGAGGGTAACAGCTCCACACATCCAGCATTCCTGCCATGGCAGAGGCTTGTGTGGTGCAACTAGATTTACGTGCCAGTCGAGGATCCCAGATGCAGTCAGTCTGCTTCCATGGGGGAGCTCACTTTTCTGAAATATATGGAAATTATACATCCAAAAAAACACTCAGAACACCAGACTTGGAGGCATCTATGCAGCTTCAAGTCAACTCCATCACACTTACTCATCATAAAGTTGTCGTAACAACACATCACTTTTTCTCCCCTCAAGGTACCATTTTCAGTGAACACAGAAAATTAACAGGCAGCAGAGACCCTCCTGCAGGGTGTTCTGATGTGCTGAAATGTGTATGTGTTCAGTAAGGCTGAGGGCTGCAGGACAGAGTCATGGTTTGAGGATTAAGATAGAGAACTTGATGCCATCTTTGCTTTGGTCCTGAACTTCCAGGGGGATCCAGAAGCCCCCTTAAGTCCTCCCTTCCAATGCACAGTCAGTATTTGTGTGTTACTCACTTGTTGACTTGCCATAGTGATACAGAGGGGATGGATTTTGCAGACACTGGGCAACTCTGCTTTGAGCAGGATCAAAGGCAGTTCCTGAAGGATTATATTTGTAGGAGAACTCCACCTCCTGCATCTCAAGCTGCATTTCTTCTTTTCGAGCTAGAAAACCTGGTATTTTCCTCAAGCTCAGTTCCCCATCGGTACCTGTTACAGGTACCAAGAAAAAAGACATCCAAACCCAAGATGTTTTAAGCACAAACCAGTGAGTTTACACTATCCAATTATTTGGACCTCAATCTTCTAGCTCTTCCTACGCTCCATGTGGCACTGAGCATGATGATAACACTTAATCAGCGACTTCTCTGGAAAACTCTCATGCGAGAGGAAAGGAATTTTACAAGCAAAAGGACTGTAACAAGAAAATTGAGCCTGGGATCTCTTTGCCATGTCATCGTCTTGTCTATCACAGGAGGCGTTATCTGTGTTACACCACCCCTCAAGTGCTGCTGAGCACAGGCTTTGAGGCTCACTCTGTTTGGAAACAACCCCTCGCAATGCTCCTCACAAGGATACAGCCAGATTCACCCTCCAGACCTCTCGTGGTGAATGGGGGCTGTGGTCTTCTGTGGAAATTTGGAAAAAATTCTGCTCCGAGCGGTGCCATGCAAAGGGAGGTTCTCAGGTGTCAAGTGAGCAATTCCCTGCGGGAAGGGCTGCGACCACAGGCACAAACCCACAGCACGCAGAGAAACCATTCCAGGAAGTTTAACATCCGAGCCCCCCTATTAGAAAACATGATCTCAGTGCTCCAACAACTTACATGGAGCCGGAGCCTCAGGTCCCAAACCCCCGTGCAGACTGCGGCACGCGCGCGCTCACACCGGCTATTGAGCCCCCGCCACAGTACTCAGGAACTAGAGAGCCTTAACCTTCTACATTCATTAACAAGCATAAGACATCACGGGTTTATGCCAAATTCCTCTTTCCCCCTGTGATTTGAGATAGGACTGGCATGACCACGACGTTCCCTGCAGCTACTGTTGCTGCAGCATTCCCAGCACGGCCATTTGGAGGGAAAGGTTGTGCTGGAGGGTGGTGGGCTCACCCTGGGGTGCCCCAGCACCCCTTTTGTTTGCTGCTGTGTCTCGTGCCAGGAGGACGTGAGGGAGCTGTGGGCTCCCATACAGCCAGCACCACTGTGTTTCCTGCAGAGATTTGAAAACCTGTTGCAGTTCCAAAGCGAGCTTCGATTTCACTGTGACCAGCAGCTCAGAGACTCATAGTTACTATACAGCCGAATAAAATATTTTTTCATAAATTTAACGCCAGCATGTCTGTGTTTGGAAACTTTGAAAATCCATGTTGTATGGTTTACTGCACTGGAAAAGGTGCCAACAGAGTTTCAAAGGAAGGGAAGTGTATAACTGTTTCCTTTCAAATGCATTTTCCAATGGGATCCATTGAGGGAAAAGGCTGGAACTAACTAAAACATTATTAAAAACTGTTATGAAAAGAGACAGAGAGATGGAAAAAGATAGACAAAAAGTCCAATACACAGCCGAAAGGGAGGGAGGGAGACAGGCGGCAAGAAAGGGGATATGGGCAGAAAGACACTTTGGGTGGGGAAAATGGGGCGAGACGGGGAGTTTTAACTGGCAGTCGCCTTTCGTGGTTTCATATTGTTGCAGATCAATTGATCAGGATTTCAAGTGCTGCTGGCCCGGTGGCACAAGGCGAACCACAGAGTTGGCTGCAAGTGCAGCCCTTGCGAACTGCTGACCTTCAGTTTTCAAACCAAAAATATTCTTTGGGAAACGGTTACAATCAGGTTCCAGCCTGGGCTGCCAAGCAAAAAACAAGCACTACTAACCTGAAGTAACGCCCCAAGTAACTTACACCAAAGTAACAATCAAGACTAGTAACCTGAAGTAACTCCCTGGTGTGATTCAACCAGCAGTAACCGCGCGTGACATGTGTGCAGGGGCTTGGCTCTTCTGTCCTCCCGGAGTGGAGCGGGGAGTTCTCCAATCACTGACACCCTCCGTCGCGATGAGCATCGGCCCTCAGACTGCTCCCGCTCCGTGTTGGCCACGCTCAAGCTACTCTAACCAAGTCTATAAATACCAAAGCAATTGGGTCCATATAGCGCGGTCACAGCCCGCTTCCAAAACCACCGCTCCAGCTCCAGGCACAGCCCTGGGTTTGCTGCCCTGCGAGCAAAGGGGGAACCAAAAGGGGTTCAAAACATACATTTTGTCACAGGCTTCAGTGCCCTGGCCATCAGGAGGCTGCCAGGGTCGGGGCTGGATCTCTGTTGCTCTGCCAGGCTTCAAAGAGCCAGGCTGGGGGTGGGCAAAGCTCGGCGCGCGCGCCTGCAGAGCTCCAGGCCTGTGGTTCCACGGGGTGTAGTAACCCTGGGCTGTAGCACACATGTCGAGGGATGAGGGGAAAAAAATAAACAGACAGACAAAAGAATGAGGATGCTCTGCCAATTCCAATTGTGCAGCTTTTATTTTAAATGCTTATCAAGCTGAGAAAGAGCAGAGTTCTTGGAAAACAAGGTTTCCTTTCTTCCCATGCCAGTGTCAAACACCCTCAAGGACGGGTACAGCACAGGCGCTCGCTGCTGGCCGCCCTCTCCGCAGCCACCACCCCATCCCACCCGCCTCAGGAAGGGCTTGCAACTAATACCCCTGGTGTTTCTGGTAAAAAGATCTCTGTGATTTTTTTTTCTAATATATATATATATGTATATATAAAATATTTTTTTATTAATCTCCAATCTGGCTGGGTTCAAATTATGGCCAATTACCCACCAACACTTCTCGCTAATAAAATAAATTTTTACGGGCCCTAATTACTGCTTTCGCTGAACCGCTCTACAGGAAGCCGGGAGGCTGCGGCTCTCCAGACGGCAGCAAGAACAGTAAAAAAGCTTCAAGCGAAGGCACCCGCGAGTAAACGCCGAGTGACTCAGAGGAGACGGAGCCGGAGGGGCGGGCGGAGGGGGAGCGCTCGCCTGGCTGGAGCGTGAGACACGGCGGTCCATGAGCGCTGCGTGTGCCATGCGCACGGCCGGCCGTCAGGTCCCCCGTCAGTCGCAGCACCCACTACCTGTGACGCAAGGCTGTTCCTGGGGACAAGGAGTGACGGCCGCGGCGCTGCGCCGGGGGATGGTCTGCGGACGCGAGCCGGCGAGAAAATTATATCTGGAAACGGCTCTGCATCAATCACACGTGACAAGAGAGAGGCAGAGTCGCCTCCCATCGCGGCTTCGGGGGAGCAGCCTCGGAGAGGGGGTGTCCCCCCCCCCGGCAGAGGGGAGGCGGCTTCTCAGCCCAGCTCCCACCTTTGGTTCTCTGCGTTCCAAACACAGCTAAGGGAAGGAGACGGAAATAGCAGAAAAGTAGAAAATTCCTCTGAAAACGCGAAGTATCCAGCCCGCTCCCAACTGTGCACACACATGCTCCCGCCTGCCAGCACAGCGCGGCCCCGAAGGGCTCCCCGAGCATGAAAAATGAGCAGGAACCCACTGGGTGACTGCAGCCCACAGCCCAGCTCACCCTTAACCCCGCTGCTCCGCACGGAGCAGGGAGAGTGGAGCTGCTGCTCTCCATCAGGGAACACCCTCCGTGGCAGGAACCCACCAGCCCATGTGAGCCGGGGCTGCTGGAGCCTTTCAGAGCGGGGCTGCCATGCAGGTATCCCAGCTCAGCTGGGGAAACGCGGCTCTGCAAGATTGATTAATATTTTTTTTTTCCTTTCTTAAGCAGGATTACACTAATTTCCAAGGCCTAATGGAGTCCAGCTGCGATGGGGAGACAACGCCGCAGTAGTACAAAGACCTTTACACATTGGTGCAAACTTGTACAACGTTCAGCACACACACACACAAACACACACACACACACAAAGCCCTATAAAAAGGATGCACTGCAGCGGGGTATTTTTAGTCTTGACAATACAGCCCTAAAAATACGACTTTGCTAATACATCACTACAGAAATATTCCCAGTGTCCATTCAGGAACGGTTTAAAACATTTATTTTTGTTTCCTTTTGCAATGGTCAGAGAGGAGGGAGAAAATAGAAACTCATTGATAAGAGGAAACGAGAGAGACATGAAAAATTGAAAACTACCTAAAAGCTCATGGAGAGGTTTATTTTATTAGTTCTTAATAAATATCTTGCAGATTTCCTCAGGAAATACACCAGATCACATGTAAAATAGTTTGGTACTGATGTCAACTGTGTCAGCATATGAAATCTATTAGGGTGAAGCCACAGCAGGGTGATCAGCGTGCTGAAAAACTGCACGGCACTGAGGCGAGGGGGGGTGGGGGGAATCTCACGGCCCTTCCAAATTCTTCGAGAGGTAAAAAAGTCAGCCAAGACGCAGAGAGAGAGAAAAAAAGATCCCACATCCTGCTTTGCGCTGCCAGCAATGTGAAGTGCCCAGAGATTAATTCTATGTCTGGCCTGGAAATGTGACTTTAAAGCATTGGAGGGAGCGGGGAGGAGGAGGAGGAGGAGGAGGAGGAGAGAGGAACGAGAAGGCCAGGCGAACCGGGACTGGCACCATGCCACCGACCCCCCTCCCATCCTTCCCAAGCCGTGTTTCAATGTAGACAGCAGTAAACCCCAACAGACGGCAGCTCCCGGGGCTGCCAGGGCCTCGCACCAGCTGGGGCGCGTCTCCCGCTCCCCGTGCAGATGGGCCCTGGAGCATCACTTCCGCTGCGCCTGCTTTTTAAAGCCACACGAGCCCATGTGGCCGCGTTTCGCCGCTCCCTGCCATGGCCCCGCGCACGGTTGGGGCCCCCTGGGCGGGACGAGCCCTGATCCCAGCACCAGGCATGAGGGTTGTCAGCCCTTGGCTCCTCGGGCCCCGCGTTGAAGGGTTTATGCTGTTCCCAAACCCTCCTTTGGCAGCCGCCGCCTCCTTCTCCATCCCTGTGCCATTACCCGGAGAGCAGGCTCTGCTTACGCAAGACGCCCCTGCTCCGCTCCTGGGGCCGATGGAGAAGCACCGGGAGTTCACCCAGGCAGGGTCAGGGGGCACACACATGCTCCAGGGAGGGAGGGGAGAAGGGGGAATGGAGAAACTCCACAGCCAAAGCCATCCCCACAGGGCATCTCCCATCCCACGATATGCTCCTGTCTGCCTCTCATCCCATTCCGCAGGCTGGGGGACCTGAGAGCCTCAGGGACAGACAAATCACTCGTGCCCTCTGACTGTGACCTATGAGCCACCCCTACAGCCATGTTAAACCACAGCTATCACAAGCCACATCAACCAGCATTAAAAATGACCCTTCCATTAGAGAAGGACTGTGTACCTTCAGGGCTGTCCACTCAGCCAGGCTTAAACTGTCCTGGCCTATGAAGCTGGACTGAGCATCACATAGCCAGGGTGACTCCTGAAGGTCACACCAACCACGTCCTCACCTTCCTCCTGACCGTCACTGAGCACGGGCAGAGCCAGTGCTGTGCTGCCAAGAACCTGCTGCACAGCACACACAGCCTGGGGCAGAAACCCCAATCAGGGAAAATAAAAGATCTCCACACATAAATGTGTGGAGGGGTCACCTCCTCACTGCAGATGCACTCGAAAGTAGAAACACAGTCTTGGCTACGCTGCCATTCCTGATCTCAGCATTAAGGCAAGAGATCCCAACAAGATGCCAAGGGTACTTGCTCTCAGCTGAAGCCCCCCCAGCACCAGGCACATGATTCACCGAGGGGCTACAGCCTGAGAGAAGATGGAGGCAGGATGGAGCTGGCAGGGGATGATCCCGCTGGGCAGCCCCCAGGAGAAAGCTCCCTCACCGAGTTGGCAGGTTGCATTCAAACCTGCACAGGGCATGGGGCGGGCAGCCCTCCCTGCCTACACCTGGCAGGTTATAAAACAGCCCCGCAAGCTCAATCAGGAGTTTTACAACTTCACAAAGCACCATAATTAGCCTAATTATACAGCGTTCTCTCAGAGAATTAAACAGAAATACAGTAATTGACTCGGTGCTGCTCAGAAGCACGATGAAATCAAAGGTGCAAGGCACATTAAAGAATCAGAAACATCTCTTCAAAAGCGAGAGGATTTCCTGTCATGCTGCAAACATCTAAAGCTTCACCAAAGCTGCTGCACCTGGTGTACCCCACTCTGACTCCCTAGCACCCCTCTTTCTCCACCACCAACGCAGGGGTGATGTGGAACCCTGGGACAGCTGCCTCAGGCACCTCCTTTCTCATTTTACAGCAGGACAGATGGACAGAGGGTGCCAGTGCTCCATTTCCTGCCTTTCATTGTACACAGCAACACTGCTTCTTCATTGAAATAGTGGGTTGGATTTAGCATTCACAGAGCTGGCCATGCCTTGGTGCCACCACAGCAAAGCCCCTCCAGCCTGACCTTGCCTGTCACCGGCTCTGTCCTGACTTGCTGCTCGGGCTGCCGAAGCTTGGCTCTAAAGCAGACTCAAGCTTTGTGATTACAAATCATTTCCCCTCTATTTGTTGCCCTGAAATGAGATCTCAGTATCACTCTGCATCTGGTGGAACAGCTTCACAGGCAGATGTAAAGATGTGCTTGTGTGACAGGCAGACAGGGCAGAAGCCCCCAGCCAGCTCATCCAACACTACTCCATGGGGACTTCGCTGCACTTGGGCTGGAGGGCAGGACTGGAGAGTATGACACACTAGCAACACTCGGTTTTGCTGGAAACCTTTCCCTTCCCTGCCACAAAGCCCTGCTCAATCTTTTGCCTCCCAAGCCAACGTCTAGATTTCAGAAACCTGAACTGCCAGTGGAAATTCCCTGCAGCGCGCTGATTATTACATCTCCTGCTGGCACTTGTGGCAAGGGGAAAAAAAGTCACATGGCTTTCTGGACACACGTTTCACTAAGGAGTCTTGCATCAGAGGGCAGAAGCCAGCAGCCAGGAAAATAACTCCAATTACGGTAAATAAATCCCCAAATATGTGACAATCTGCCTTTTAAACAGGAAACAGAGGGGAATAAGCAAAGGAAGACTTTGGTCTAAACATTGCTGCCACCAGCCTCAAGAGCCCAAGAGGGAGACTCTGAAGACACGTCTGGGCCAGAATTATTTTACCTGAACTTTGCTGATGTGTCTCAAGTCCGAGACAGCTTCCTTCCCTGAAGGGAAAGGCGCCGACAGTTCCCAGCAACTGTGCCAACCTCCAACATTCCCAATGCCTCAAAGGAGAAACCCTGGAGGGTCAGCTGCCACCTCCGGACATGTACATGTCCCTCAGGAGGCTCAGCACAGGAAGTTGTGTGGCTCCTGAGATAAGCAATGCAGGTATCGCTCCCCACACCACCCCAACCCTTCCTGCTGCTCACACATCCAAGGTCTGGGCTGTGTCTGGACACAGCTGGTAGCAGACATCACTTGACAACAGGTTAAGTGAAAAAGCCCTTTGCCCAGGCAGTGACATCTCAGCTATCTCTGATAGCTCTAGAGAATCTATGCAATGCAGGCAGCACAGAGAAGGATGGACACCACCACCAGCCAGCCCTGCTCTGGGTTTCCTCTCCTGATTACAACTCAAACACAAAGCAAATATAAGCAGCAATGTGAAGGGAGAGGAAGGATGAATTAAACATCCAGTTCCTCAAAACTTAAGGCCTTGGGAAGTGTTATGGCTTAACACCACCTCACTGACAGCACCGCCCAGTCTCACAGGGAAAGTCACACAGTGACTGCCAAGTGCAGCTGGAGACCTGAGTACAGACACCTCAGCCCACACTTGCATGATGACTGAAGCCCCAGCACCCAGAGAAAGCCAGTTACCAAACTGCTCAACTCCAGCCTCCCTGCAGCGAGTGGGCTGTGTTTGCACTGCAAACCAAGTCCCCCGGGCAGCTGGAGGGACCTCAGGTTCTGCTCTCAACGGAGTGCAGGGCTGCAGATGCTCAGCATCCCCACGACACAGCCCTGCAACGTCACATCTTCATTGACCTCCCTGTTGTGCCCAAAGCTGCCACGGCCCACAGCACTGCCTGCTCCAAGGTGCCAGCTGGACTTTGCTGAAGCACATATTTACCATGCAAAAAGGGGAATTAAGAGAAAACGACTCGGTTCTGCTCTGACCAAGAAAGATCAAGGTGCTGCTGCTATCTACAACCTGAGGTTTATTAAGCTTTCCTTTGTGCCTAATTTTAAAGCTCCACCAAACCAAGGCAGCTACCCACAGCACTGCTTTATTTTTAAACTCAGGCAGATGTACTGGACTCTCTTGAGTTCGACTCCCGACACCTTTTGTGAGCTCCAACATGCAAGATGTGGTTACAGCTTCATGAAAAGACACCAAGATGAAGCTGCTGCAGGTGATCAGTCAATGCTTCCTCTGAGCCCTTTCTGATGCTGCAGTGAACTCTTTGAGCAAAGCGGAGTCCAAGCGGCAGAAACAAGACTGTGGCAATGGTCAGAGCTGAGGTTCTGCTGAGGGCAGACACCATCAGCCCCTGCACCATCTCCGGGGATATTTTAAGGGTTCATGCTGTAGCTCTCAAGCCTGAGCAGCTGTAGTCAGCAAAGCGAAACCTGCTCTGTCCAGCACAGGGCTGTGAGCAGCAGCAGGATGGCAGCAGAGAAGGCTGCTGGTTACCACAGCACAGCCTGATTTCAGGGGGTCATCAGGATCCTCTCCAGCCAGGCTGGGTGCTGAGCCTACATGGAAAAAGGGGAAGTCCTGTACCTGCTTAGACACTGCAGATCCTTCGTTATATCTATCAAGACTTGGGCAAGATCAGCACCTCAAGCTGGTGTAGATGTTCAAGGAACAAGCAGGGCCACATGTATTAGGAAACCCTTGCAAAGGCTGCAGTCAGCATACACTTGCTGTGAGACAGCAGCTCTCTGAGCCAGGCAAAGTACCTCCAACCTGGCAGCCTAGTATTGACCTACTGGACACTGCCCTGAGGACACCAGTGTGGCAGCGCAGAGGGGACAGGCACTGCTGTGAATCTGCTGCAGGGAGTGAGATGTGAAACCTCCCTTTCTGCATGAGCATTTTTGGTTTCCCAGCCAACGCTACCTTGCACAGAGAACCCGACCATGTTCCACTCAAGAAGACACACCCAGAGGGCTGCGAAGCAAAGCCCAGCCTGCCCCTGCCACACTGGCTGCCCCCTGGAGCCCTCACATCCCACACGAGCACAGTCCCACTACCAGAGCGCAAGCAGCGGGTTTTCCTCCTCATCCACTGGGCTCGGCAGAGCAGATGCCCTGTACACTGGTCACCCTGCCCAAACCACCACTTTCCTCCACTTGAAACACAAGGCACTTTCCCAATCCTCAGCTAAAGCCGCGCACTTGGCCAGACCCTCCCCGTGCCTCTCTCTGTGCCCTGACTCTGCTCGGCCCCAGGGGGATGCAACTTCATTCCCTACATGTGCTGAGGATGCACATATGGCAGCCCCCTCCCCTCTCCACTTCCACCTAAGCCCGACCTCCTAACAACCTCCACACGGCACAACGCGACCGGCCTGAGAGTGCCAGAAGGCATCCAGGTGCTGCAGCCTGATGCTTCACACCCGCAGCCAGGCAAATTTGCTGGGATTTCCGGGAAGTGTCTCTAGGGTGCCCCGTGCTGCTGCACCCCCACTTTGGTGCGCGCTTGTTTGGAATGCGGGGCCGTCGGGGTGGGGGGAGAGGGGAAGTTATTCTGGTGGTGGCCTATGAATAACATCCAGTGATTTATAGGAAGTATAATCCAATAATACAGTAAAATAAAACAGTGTGTCTGAGATGGGTTTGATTCCAGGAATTATAAAACAAATTATTAAAGAGAGAGAGAAAGAAAAAAGCCTCAGAGAGGCCAGATCGGAGTAAATTGGGCACAGATGGGCTGGGAGGGGGTTTCTCTCCCTCCACTCACCGAGATGCCCCTGCCGCAAGCACGGCTTCAATTAGTCTTTTCAGAAACCAGAGTTTTATTTCCCCAAATTACAGAATTAAAAAAAAATTAAAATTCTTGGAGTGCTTGTGGTTGGGATAAAGGGATCCAAGCTTCCCTGTGAGTTGGTTGTGCAGATGGCTACCAAACTGTTAAACGGGCCACCCCACAATGGTCCCGCCCCAGCCAGAGCCCAGGATGGCCCAAGACACTGGTGGTTACCTATGTCCTGTCGTAGAAAGCTCCAGCAACTGCAAGTCTCAGCCATGCAGAGTGGCTGTCTCTCTCTGCCTCCCTCCCCCGCGTGGGCACTCCTTGCCCCATGGGTTTGAGGTCTACAAGAAGCTTTTTCACACCTTGAACACTCCTGACAGGAGACAGAAGGGTCAGTGGGGCCCTCACTGGCTGCACGGCGTGTTCCTGCCCCGCTGGACAATGCAGGAACACTCTGTTTGATGCCGAACAGCAGGGGAAGCACTTCATGTGGGAATTCTTTGGCTTCCTCCCTCAGAGAAAACAACAGATCCAATTCATCTCCCAGGGTCTTCCCAGTGCTGCCCGGCTGCACAGGCAGCTGAGACCAGCTCCGGCGTGCCTGGTGCTGTCCCTGGGGATAAGCTGAGCTGCCTGCACCAGCCCAGGCCACAGGGCTCTGCCCGTGCTCACCTGAGCCCTGGTTGGGCAACCATTTCAGGGTTCAGGTAGCCACAGCAGTGACCTGCGTGGGAGGAGGATGTGAAATGCCACGTGCTGCTCACAGCTGGCTGGCTCTGAAACCAGTTCAAACACCTCAGTGCACCTCAAAAAAAGTCATCCTGTCAGAAGAGCACATGGTGACCTTGCACAGGTTGATTTATAAAAGAGTGGCAGTGGCGGCCACAACTGCCATACTGGGGTCACACACCAGGACAGGGGCACCTCTGAGGGAGCACAGCCAACCCACACCACAGTAAAAGAAAATGAGTAAAAAGCAAAGAGCAGCAGATACAAACCATCACACACAAGTCCCAACCTCCTATGCTGCCTGTTGCCTCACTAAAGGAATTGAGGTAGACCTGGCACAATCCACACCAAAAATGGGAGAAACTGAGGCTGAGATGGGTCAGGATTATGTTTTGTGTAAGTTTGAGGAAGAGGGAAGACAGGTGCTTATTAAAGCATTTAATTGTTCAGGTTTCCTTTTCCTTAATACCTGAATCTGTGCTTAAAAGTTTGTATTCAGGAGCTTAAAATTTTGCAGAAATTCCCCACATTGCAACTGTTTTGCCCATGACGCTGTGACACAACTGCCAGCACCACTGGATCCCAGCACCAGGGTTTCATTAGACACCAGACACAGGGAAACAAGCACATTTACAAGTTTCTCAGGAGTAACTAGGGCTCCAGAGACCTGAAAATACATGACAGGGGAGGGAGGGAGCAGCTATCCCTGAAGAGACACCCCCCCGACAGCAGGGAAGAGAGGCTCTTGGACCTCCCTCCCGGCCCCAGAGAGAACCCACGGATCTCTTCCTGCTACCGCGAGCTCACAGCTGAAGGTCAGGCCTGTGCGATGGGAAGGACACAGACACGCTCTGATCCCAGATTTGCAGGAGGATTTCAGTAGGAGGAGATCTCTGGAGGCTGTTTGGTCCAACAGCAAAGTTAGATCCAGCGCTACAGAGCGGACGCAGCCAAGCTCTGACTACGGCCGGCTCCCCAGTAACACTTCCTGGCAATTTGGGATGCAGGCAGGGTGGGACTGCTCCCTGTGCCCCGTCAGCCTCCCACAGGCTCAGAGGGGTGGCTCAGCCCCCTCGCTCCTGCTGCTGCCCATGCTGCTGCAGCGCAGGGAGGTGACTCATGTGCTGGGAAATAGAAACCCGCACCTTCCCGACAGCGTTCCTGCCACATGCTCCAGCCAGGCCTCTGCCCACAGCAGCCCACATGCTGGGGAAGGAGCCAGCACCCCTGCTCTGAACTGGGCATTCACTAATCATCCAGCAAACATTCCTGCTTGCCTTCTAAACTCCCGACCCTTTGCTGTTTTGCTTTTTATTTCCATCTGCACCCAGCTCTTCCCAGTATCGCAACCTGTGCTGTCCCAGCACTTGGTATACGAGCACTCAGAGACCACCAGGGCATTTGTGCTGACAACAGGATTTGCTTTGCCAACAATATTCCCAGCAATATTTCAGGGGCAACAGAGCAAGGAGTCCTCAGGGAAACCCCTGAAGAGCACTCGGCCTCAGATGGCAGCCATGGTGCCATCCGACCTGCAGGCATTCCATGAACACTGCCACCTGCTCCACACACAGCCTGCAGTCCCCAGCAGGAACAGGTTTGCTTTCTCCAGAGATCCAAAAGCTGGGAGCAGCTGGCAGCTACCCACACAGGAGGTAGAAAACTCAGAAAACACTTTCATGAGAAATAAAGTGCTCCCTTTTTCACTCACACACATCCACAACTTGGGTATAGATGGAAGAGCATGGTCCAGTGGTCTGAGAGCTGGAATTACTTCCACAGGGATTTGCCATCCAGCCCAGACAAATCTCTTCCTCTCCTCACCACCCACTCCCGTCTGTGGCACAGACACCACTGTTAATTCACCTACCAGGGGTATTATTAATATTACTAATATAATAATTACCGTCATGCAGAGGCATTTGCTTATAATCATAAAGCACTTTGCAGCTCAAAGATAAACACACAGTCGTTGGCTGGCATCTGGCAGGCGGGAGGGCACGGCTGCCTCACCAGCAGGACTGACAGCTCACCCAAAGCTTCTCCCAGGAGAGGAGGGTGCCTGCAAGGCAGGCACGGCACACGGGAGCCGCTTCCCAGCCCTCCGGTTGGTGCTGGTTCATTCCATCAGCTGACCTTGGCCACTAACCACCAGCCTGACAAGTGGCCAATTGGTTCACGAGGGAGAAATCTTCCAGCAGCAGCTCTTTGGGGCTCAGCCTGATCGCCTACACGGTGGCTTTAGCTGAAATCCATCAGCTGGAGGCCTTCATCTTTGGGATTTAAATCCCAAGCCATCGGCATGTGAAATGGCACTTCCTCCCACCCAGGGAACACAGCCCCATCCCTGCTCCCAAACAGCTCAGGCAGACCTGGGTACCTGCTGCTGTGTGTCATTGGGGACACAGGGAAAAACATCATTTTAAACTCAGTGGAAGAGGCTTGGGTTTGGTGGTAACTCTGCTGACCAACAGATTAAACCTGTCAATGGTAGAGTCCACGTACAGGCTTCTGGTGGATGGAGGAGGTGAGAGGAGGAGGATGAGTAACGCTAGATCTTGCTTTGTTCTCAAGTTGCCTTAATATGGGGCACAAGCTCCAGCCTGGCCTTTCAGAGAGTGGCATCACATCCCCCAGGCACCTGCACGGACACAAGCAGTTACAGGCAATGCCACTCTCCCAACAGTCAAGGACTTTGAGACCCTCCCAGCCCTTCTGGTGCCAGCAGAGACACTGAGCAGGGCCCACGTTAAATGCTGGGAGTAAAGCAGTGTCTTCCTTCTGTCCTGATGACTCAGGCTCCAGGGAGATGTGATGCCTCCTCACTCCTCAGACACCTCAGCCAGCTCTACGGAAGCACAGCCAAGGTCCCTTTGTGTTGACACCCGCAGGCATCCAACCACCACTCCGCCTTCCCATCTGTTCCCAGCTGGTGTGTCCCCCCACCCTTCTCCACATGAGCAGCTCGGCCATGGAAAGTGGCTGATCCCCACCCCAGTTCCCCTAAAGCAGCACGTGGTACCTTTGGGCTGGGAGTTGTACACTGCAAACATGTTGATTGCCACAAGCTGGAGCATGCGGGTGCTTCCGATGGGAGGGGGGCTGTGCTGCAGCAGGACCTGGAACTCCCTCAGGACCTCCTCGGCCACCGCAGGGAAAGTCTCCATCCTGCAGACAGAGAGAGAGGCTGTAGAGTCCAGGCTGTGCCCTGGGATGCAGGGCAGGAAGTCAACACGGCTTGCCCCATGTCACATCTCCTGGGGAAGGTCATATCTCCTGGGGAAGGTCATATCTCCTGGGGAAGGGGGAACCCCTGGAGCTCTGTCTCCTGTCCAGGAGCCGTAGGGAATGAAGGTGCAGGCTGCAACGGAGGCAGCTGAAGCCTTCCTTAGAGATGGCAGTGAGGGATTGCTCTGTGACCGACAGGCAGCATTCCTTTGGCAGGAAAACACGGCCTTTATGAGTCATTTCTGACCAACCATTTTTTTCTACTGACTTCTACCAATCTGGGAGGGGTGCCAAGGGGCCAGCAGCTCACTTGGACCGGGAGCAGCCCATGGGACTCCCAAGAAACCCAGGCTGCAGCAGAATGCACACACTGGTGCCACATTGCGGATGTGGCAATTCCAGTGCATTGAATGTTGGCCAGAGCGCGCTTCCTCCAGAGTGGTGCCGGTCTCTGGGCTCCTCGCTGCAGGATCGGATCCCGTGGCACTGAGCCCCTTTCCCCCCCAAGGCTACACACTTCCCAGCACTCTGATCGAGCCCCTAAACTTCATCACTTCGAGCCCCACAGGACAGGGACTCGCCGACTCGTGTAGCTGCTGACAACGTCAAAGCTGGAGCGGGTCCCTGCAGCCCACAGCGCTGCCGTCGCGCATCAGGACACAGCAGCCCGCGGCTGCGGTGCCACGGCTGGGGATGGGGTGTGCTTTCAACACCATTCACAGGCACCCACGGAAATCTGACACGTTTATCCTACTCTTCATCACTAAGGAAATTAGTTGAGGTCACTTTATCAGAGCTGTTGGATCCTCAGCAACCTCCCAGCTGAAGTAGGGTCAAAAACTGAACTGATTGCAGAGAGCACAGTCAATTCCCAAAAATGAGAGAGATGTGGTTGCCCACAATAGCCCTCCCAGAGAGTCCTCACCTGGTATCCAATGAAGACAACTTTATAACCAAGAAACTGCCCAAAATCTTGGAAACTATTGAGGGGGGGGAAGGTCCTTCTGTTCCTACGCTAGAAAAAGCCACAGCCAGACCCTGCAGACTGAGCATCTCCCAGCAAGTGTCCGCTCCAGTTACCAGTGACGTTGGGTGTCCACATGGGAGCGAGGGAGCCAAAACCCAGATGCCTCATCCTCTGTGGAGCCGGGACAGGCGACCTCAGGGGCCTCCATAGCAATTTCCCCTGTCTTCCCCCAAGAGATTCAGATCTTGTGATATCAGCATGCTACAGGCTGGATTAACGAGCCACTTCTGGTAACCCACATGGGCAATTCTGCTGGGCTTCCCCAACGGACTTTCAAGACAGTGATAGCTCTATTTTTAAGGACAGAAATGGCTTTCTTCTTAGCCATATTTCAGGGGTGCCTTTCAACACTTGGGTCTGCCTAGCAGCAGGGTACCCTCTCCCCCGGCACTGTTTGCTGGAGCAATTCAAAGCCACTGTTACCTTCCCAAAAACATGGGCTGTAACAAACAGGCCCCTTGTACTTTGTAGCTGTGCAGAACAGAGTAGCTCCGTTGATACAAAAGCACTGCTCTCCCTGCAAGAGGCAACTTCCCTGGATTTGGGGCACAGCCAGGGAATTAGAGCAAACTGATTGCTTCTAAAGACTTCCTAGTTTTGAGAAATCTCAGACCACTTCCAGTGTATCCAGCAACATCCTCCTAGGGCAGACAGGTCTCTGGGGATGGAGGAGCCCTTTGCAGGATGGGTTGTTAGTGAGGAGATGAAGATTATTGCCATGGAATAACAACAAGAAGGAGCGAGGGCTTCCTCAGCCCCACCAGCTGTGCTTTGATACCACGGCACATCTGGAACGGCGTGCAGTAACCCCACTGAGCTCAGAACCAGCAGGTCAGGAGCCGAGCGGAAGCTTTTAATAAATTGCTTACCTGTGGTTTTAGGAGCAAGAGTCCAATTAGGGCAACATCATCTTTTCCATATTTTTTACAGATAAATCACCAAGGATCCTGCCCAAAGAGAACTCGCCTATTCCTCACCTTTCACCTATTTTAAGCGCGGAAGCTGTTTAGCAGAGCTGGACGATTTTCTCTTCCTGTGTCATGGTATTACTTTCTAGTTCCCCTCTAAGTACTTCAGGGGATATTCTACCATTAAACATACTTGGGTTTTCTAAATGACTGTCCTGGGAAGCAACTGCCTCAAACGCTGCATCTTAATTACAAAAAAGTCTCAGGAGCCAAATGTGCAACTGATCTCTGCAACATCCCCATTAATCCCCTGCTGGCATCTGTTCAACCAGAGCTTGGCCACAAGCACGGCCCCACAGCACTGGGGACCAGCCGCCCCCCGGATGCTCGGCCCTCCAGCACAGACATGCTGCACTTCCCAAACCTTTCGTGGGCCCTTGCAGTTCTCCTCCTTTTTTCCTGTAGGCAGGAGGACATCCAGCTCTGCCTCCTCACCGCAGGCCAGGCTCCTGCCCGGGAGCAGATAATCAGTGCCTTGTGACTCAGGGAGAGACCAACAGCACAGGCAGAGAGCCGATGGCTCTCCCCCTCACCCTGACACTCTTCAGCAAATCAGCCAGCACAGCTCCTGCTTCCCGTTGTTTACGAAGGGCCCAAAGTGAAGCATGTGACCCTCCTGAGTGGTCATCCCAGAGAGTGCTGGGTGGAGGAAGCACCAAAGTGTCAGGTTGCGTGCACTGCCCTGCACTGCTGTGCTTCCCCACTCCAGGAGGGAAAGGGGACAGAGAACTGTACATCTGAGTCAAAAAAACCCAACAGTAGGGACAAGATGGCACTTTGAATCCACACTACCTTTACCTACGCGGCCTGGAAAATGTCTCTCAGCCCTATAACTTGTAGCCAACAGTTCTGCAAGAGACCAAAGGAGCCAACAGAGCTCATGAAACATCAGTTGCTTCCGAGGCACTGGCAGGCTCAAGCAGAGACCACCACTGCCAGGAACTGTCTGGATTCAGGCAAGGTCTCTCCCCAACAGCTGCTCCCACACAGCCCCATCCCGACAGTGAGGGCCAGTCTGGACCCAGAGCAGAGACAGCTCCATGGGAAGTCCATCGGCTGCGAGGCTGAGCTCTGCCCTCTGGGTCATAAGGATGTCCCCCAGGCTGGGATCACAGCCCAGGCTGGGATCAGGCTTGCTTTGCTTCAAGGGTAGCTGCTCAATTACTTGAAACCAGTTTCTGACAGCCATTGCCAAGGGCACTTTGTACAAACCAGTTCCCACAGCCAGGGCAGCTCTCAGCTACGAGGCTTTCACCGAAATGGCAGCAAGGAGATGAAGGGCAAGGCTTGTCTTGACAAGCTCCAGACGGCAGCTTTCAGCCACCACATGGACTTGCCTCGATGGCTTTGTGCTCCTTGCAGGCAACAGCCACCAAGAGCCCCCCTCTCTGCTCTTTAAGGGTGGGGGGGAGTAGAAGAGGGGAGGGCAAACCCAGAAATTAAAGGGGAGGGAGCATGGTTAGATGATAGGAGAGAGAGAAAACAGCATCTAGTCCTTCCTGTGTGTGTATCAACTATTTGAGCTCAGTCTCTGCCAGAGGGTCCCAGTGCATGGGCAGGAACAGGCTTTGAGGTGGGGGGAAGGAAAAGCCCAAGCTATAAGCAGTGTGGATCAGAGGGCGGGTAAGGAGAATAAAAACCAGGAGGCTAGGCCTGCAAGAATTCACACCCTGTGCCCTCAGCTCCAAACACAGCTTAGTTGCTAACAATATTAAATTCCAAAAAGACTTGTAATGTAGGAAAATAAAATAAACATCCTGCACACTTACCCAATCCTGGTAAACAGCTTCCCATGGGCATGGAGAAAACTGAGGATGAACCTTTTGTTCAGCTGCATGGGAAAAAAAAAAAAGGGAAAAAAAATAGAGAGAGGAGAAAACAATTAAACTCTCTCCTATTTCCTGTGAATTAAGAATGTCCCCAGTGACAGAAGAACCTGGCCTGGATGCTGGGGGTGGCACTGGAGATGGGAACCAAATGGACATGCCCAAACTCTTACAAACATCATGCACAGAGGCAGAGGCAAGTGCCAAACAGCTGGAGCTGGAGCTGGAGCCGGGAGAGGCGGTGGAGACACAGCACCCTCTGCCGGGTCCTGAGGTCCCATGCAGGGGCTGCTGTGCCCCGGGCACCCCAACCCCGATACTGCACCTTGGGCATGCAACCAGATACCTGCATCCCGAGCACCTACACCTCGGGCACCCTAACCCCAATACCTGCACCCTGCGCACCCCAATCCCAGTACCTGCACCCTGGGAACCCCAACCCCGATATCTGCACCCCAGACCCCCCAATCTGACACCCACACCCTGGGCGAAGGTCTCCTCCTCCATGTCTCACCAGCTCAGAGCATGGCACAGCCTAAGGGGTTCTGCAAAAGGAGTCCCCAAAGTCAGCCTTTCCCACCAGCATTCCTATCGATGGAAAAAACAACCCCACAACCACCAGCAGCAGCCTGTTCCATGCTCCCGACTGCGTCAGAGGCAGAGCAGCAGCTGGACAAGGCAGAGAGGGAGCGGGATGTCCTCCCCAGTGCTTTTCTGCAGAGAAGTCAGCGTGGTGAACTCAGCAGCAATTCTCAAAGCACTTGTTTGTGCCCTGCCAGGAGCAGCTCTTAGAAGCAAGGGAAGACTGGGGTGATGCTGCACCCTGTCATTTAATTCCAGCTTTAGGCAATTGCAGAGGTGGAGTTCAGATGTACCAGCAAAGCCTCTGAGAGCCTGCAGCAGCAGTGCTGCTACTGAACTGCCAGAGAACAGCTATTGAACTGCCCAGAGAAGCTGTGGATGCCCCGTTCCTGGAAGAGTTCAAGACCAGGTTGCATAGGGCTCTGAACAATCTGGTCTAGCGGAAGGTGTGCCTGCCCATGGCAGGGGGGTGGTTGGAACTAGATGGTCTTTAAGGTCCTTTCCTACCCAAACCATTCCACGATTCTATGAACATGGAGCTAAGAGGACACGGGGGAGCTGGCTGCAGCACACTGCATGAAGGCAGTTTCCTGCCCTGCTTCGGTCCAGTAACTCCAAAACCTGACTTGAATAATTACTTACAACTGCTCAGGGCTTTCCCAGTCCTTATCTAAACGGCTCTGAGGAAGGCTGTGGGTGGGTAAGCACTCACTCTGCCTGGCCCTGGAGGTGGCCGTGTCACACCAGGAGTGGACTGGCCTTGCTTTTACCTCCCCCAGAGCAGGAGGTTTTCCTCTCTCCCGTGCGCCTGCACAGCCTCAGCGCGGTGAGAAAAGCCAGGCTCCGAGCTCCGCGCGGGGAGACGCTCACCAGGAGCGGCCCAGAGCACCACCACGCTGCTCCCATGTGCACAAGGCTTTTATAGCTTCAGCTCCTCCACTTCCATTCACAGGGGGAATCAGAGGCACAGGGAGAGGATGAGATTACCTGGCAGGGCCATGGCAATGCCCAGCCAAGAGCTGGGCACATGCCAGAGGATGCAAGACGGGCACCGGGCGGTGCCTCCAAAGCTCTCTGCCAGGTCTGGCTGCACGGGACAGTTGTCACAGGCAGTCCCAGCTCTGGTGCTAGCTCCTGTTCCCATTTTCTGAGCCCCTGGGCTCATGCCATGACTGATGCCAGCTGCTCTGCAAGGTGGGATTGCTCGGTGAGGTGTAATTAACCCGGCTGCGCTCCTGGAGGACCCATGCAGGAGAATGATGCCCTGCTGCAGAGTTGCTCCTGGGCCATGTGCGAGTTTAAACATAAAACCTGTCTCATAAAACAAGCCAGACCAATTAAACTGGCCCCCGCAGCAAGGGCTTCTTGCTTACTCACTATTTTACTGCTGCCCTAAAGAGCCCTTTTCACTAGAACTCAACTTTATTTGCCACCATTTTATTGACTCTGCAGATGGAACCCAGAAGAGACTGGGGAATACTGGGACAGCACAGCAAAGCCCTTATTCACTTTGCCAGTGAAGTTTGGATATAGCTGATTCTTCAGCTTAGGACACCATGACAATTGAGAGCTTAAAACTTTTAACAGGTACTTCAGGTATTTCTTTTTTTAGTCAACAGCTTGTGGAGGCAGAAAGATTGCAGCCCCTCTGGCTACAATCACACACCCTGACACAGGAATCTGAGCCCCTAGCTCAGTGCAAAAGCCTTTGTGGGGCAGTGGACAATGCTCTGCCCCACAGCAAGCCCCTGTGCAAGAGCTGGAGGAGAGGGTCCATGCTCTGTGCTCTTTGATGGGGAATATGGAAAAGAGAAGGAAATTGTCCTGACCCATCTCTACCGGAAAGCAACACTCATGGGCAGGCTGCACGTGGGGGAAAGAAGAAATTGGGGCAGAAGTTTTCCTCTAATGCCCACATTCACCCACAGCCCTGGGAGTGCTCACACTGCAATCCTCCACACTGCTTTCCGTCAGCAGGGGAGAACCAAAACTCCCCACCTTGAATGGAAAGTGACACCCAGCAGAGACGTGCCCAGAGTGTTTCCACAGATGCCCAGCTCCAGGAGGGCTTACCAGGACATTGGCTTCACCCCCATCTTCTCAGAGCAAGTTTCACACTCAGCCTTTGTATTTCCAATCCCAAGGACTGATCAGTCACACTCCATCCGAACCAGTACAGTGCTGGGACACAGATATGTGCATATAGATAACTGCCTTTTTTAAGGAAATGTCATACCTGCCTCTAGGAATGAAGCATGTTTCATACCTCTTGCCAACTTAATCACAAACCCAGCAAGCCCAGGCAGAGCCCTGTGTGCCCCAGCACTGTGGCATCTCAAGCAGGCACCTCACGCTTCTTTCATCACTTTTTCTCTCACAGCCTCAAGGTTTTGATGAGCTCATCACTCAACTTTGGACCTTTCATCTCCGAGTTCACGCTAAGGCCACGGGCTGCTTTGACTGGGCTTTTCTCTGAATGACTGTTTCTCTACTGACTCACCTGTCCCTCAGCCTCCGGGAACCCTCCCAGCTGCTTCCATCAAATTCTGCTTCTCACGGCGGCGAGAGGGAAACAGTGAGAGGGAAACAGTGACCTCCACCAAGTGGGCCCGGCTTCGGGGCACAGAGGAGGAAGTTCTGTCACCTGCTGCTCTGCATTCACATGGTGGAGAGGAACACTTCCCAAAAGCATTGCCAGCACACTCACTATCCTCACAGTGCTACCACGAAACCTGCAACAACTTACTACCTTCTTACTACACTCACTGTGCAGTTCAAAAGCAATCCCCTTCAAAGATTTCCCAAAAATGGTCCTCGTGCCAATGTCAGGATGACAGACTAGGACTCCCTGTACAATTATATTGTTGCCCTTTGTGGGCAACTTTGCTCCTTGGGACAAGAGAACCAAATGTGGATGGTTCCAGCCACTCACTTGGGAAGAACCCACCAAGAAAGGGCTTATACAACAACAAAACTATGTCAAAAAATGGATTTTGGCCCTTTCAGCTGAAAAGTGGGCATCACTGATACGGAACTTATGAGCATATAGTGAAGGCATTAGTTATAAAAACAAACCAGCTGTCAAGAAGAAGAAGGGGTCCCTGCACACAGTAGTGCCTGAAGCTGAAAACAGCTGTTTCGGCTGTCATGAGTCAGCATGTGCAGACAGACTAAATCCACCTGGGAAGAGGCAACCTCACCAGAGGAAGCAGCCCAGTGCTGCTTGGGGAGCATTCACACACCTCACTGCCAACCCAACTGGATTTGTTACCATGGAAGAAATCAACAGTGACTAACAACTTCTCGAGGAGCAGCTAAAAGAGCAGAGATAGCAACAGGCCTGAACAGCCAGCTCAAATCACCGTAAGGCCACGGGGAGTACGGCCTGACAGCACAGAACCGCGGCGCTCAGACGGCTTCAGGAAAGGTCTGTCATGTCTTGAGCCAGGAAAGAAGAAAGCAAGACTCAAACCTCCTCAGGAGATTGTGCACTGACCTAAAAAAGGGTTGAAAATGGTGTCTCCCATCCTAGAAGAGCAACCCTGGAAATGCCACTGGAGAGCACAGAACAAGAGTGCCATGATCTGGGCTGGGAAGCAGAGCTGCTGCGCTTCAACCCAGCGTGGACCCATTTGGCTCCGGGCGAGGAGTGCACAGAGCTTTGGCACCTGAGCATCAGCCCCAGCTGTGAAGGAGGCACCAAATAAGGGAAAGATTCTGGAGAAGCGACTCCTGGGGAAAAAGTGTTTCAAGTTAAAAATTGTTACTTCAGGTTTGGAAGTAAATTTCAGGATCTGGTCTTTATCAAGCGAGGCAAACTTTCTTCAACATCAGCAAAGCATCTGTGGAGCAGAAAGTGGTGTCAGAGTCAAAATAGGCTGCAAAAGACAAGTCCATTAATCAAGAGACCAGATGCAAAACTGCCTGTAACAAATGCGCTGTCTCCACCGGAGTGGAAGGGACTGGAGCACAGCGGGATGTTCTCCTGAGTCTAGGGGTCTCCTCAGTGACAAGGGGTTGGGATACAGACCACAGAGCCACACAGCTCTGCTCCAAAACACGTACCACACTCATCCCAGATATTTTCAGGGTTTCTTGGGCAGCCAGGCTTTTCCAGGCACAGCTTCCCTGCTGCGAAGTGTGTGAAATAACATCCAGGCACCCAAAACGTGCCATATTCTCACTCCCAGCTCAAGGGTTAGAGATACCACACTAATTATTAAGATTATTCCTCTCTTTCCACAGGCAGTTCCTTCAGAGCTTCACACCACCCTTCAGAGCTTCACACCACCACTGCAGTCTAAGAGCAGCAGTGAACCCACTACCTGCCCTGGACACGGCTGTACAAACATGAGCCTTTATCCCACACCATCCCAAATTTGCAAGGCACAGCTCTGGCCGCTGTTTTCCACAGCAGTGTCACACTGAAATAATACCAAATGCTGATACAGAGCTTCCTGAAAAGCCCAGGATGCTGCAGTGGGCTCAACTGGCAGGATACCAGGAGGAGGTTTTACTGCTACAGGTGTAATCCCAACAAAGTGCTGGTGGAAAGTGTTTTGTGCAAATGGCTACCTACACAAAGGAGACCAGACAAAAGGGCTATTAAGATTGTCTGGCATTTTTGCAGCGTTTACAAGGTACCCACAGAGCTGTGGGCAAATTCCAGCTGGGCTAATTACCATAATCACTCCTCTTCATATACCACCTGCAACCACAAATGGATACAGAGCTTGCCTTGGCTTCTTCTTGCCACGTGTTTAGTGCAAGTTTCTGTTTAGCAGTCACAATGCCCTGCCTTGAAACGGATTAATCTCTTCAGCAGTAGAAGCAATTCCAGTGAAAATCCTGCTGCTTAACATCAGACATCGCACAAACGTAAAATCCAATTTGCTATGACATGGAAGAAAGAGGGAAGCTTGATGTATCATGGCCTTGAGGCACAAAAAAATTAATTTACAGGTAAAGAGACCCTGAGACATGTCCTCATCTTTCGCAGTGAAGCAGCTCCAGCTCCAGGACACATCTCATGGCTATAAGAGTTACAAGCCAGCAACTCTGCAAGAGAAAAAGAGGCATTTAAGAAGCCCCTTGGCAAAACCAGTGAGTTTTTGAGCTCTTCCTTCATCACTGCAGGGAGCAGGTGAGAGGAAAAACGTTAAGGAAGAAAACAGTCCACTTTAGTAACATAAAGATCAAGCTGTGGTAACTTCACTGGCTCCAAAACAAGTATCTGACCTATTAATAAATTCAACATTACTTATAACGAATTTACTACCAGAACTTTCAATTCAATGAAAGCAGGTCAAATAGAATATTTATATGCCTGTTACTTCCTTTTCAACCAAACTCGTATCTAAATTTGTTTTCCATGAATTAGTAATAGGCAACACTCTTGAAAAAATATTACCATTAAACTGAATGAAAGCTGATTAAGCAACCTATTAAACAGCAGTCTTCAGGGACCCCCACTGAACTGGATGGAAAGGGGATGGTAGAGACTCACTAGCAACATCTTTCATCAACGAACAGAAAGGAAATTCTGCTGTCAAACTGCCCGTGACAGGCAAAGGGAGCAGCAAGTAATGATGGCTACAGAGCACTCACGCAGGGTTATTATAATCGCTTCAAAATCTGGGGGTTTCCAGCATCAAGTGTCATGTTATGCATCTGGCATCACATCTAAAATTAAGTCTCCAGGAGATCGTGCCCGAGGCAGCTTCTCCAGATATGCTCTGGGGACTACAATGGCTAAATTCCCAATGCAGTGTCCAGTAAAAAGGATTAAACACATCCCTTGGATGTACGAGCAGAGCAGGCACTGGGCAGCACATTCACATCTAAATATGGCACCGTCCGGGCTGACACTGAAATACTGCACCCAGTTCCAGTGCCCTTATTTTTAAAAGGATGCTGAAAAATTGGAAAGGGTCCAGAAAACCAGCCATAAAAGTGATTCAAAGGCTATAAATGATGCCTTGCAGTGAAAAATTTAAACGGCTCAATCTGTTTAGTGTTATCAAAATAAGACTCGAAGGCAATTGGATTGCAGGGTCCAAAGTGCCTCTGTGGTACTTAAGGGCTCTTTACACTCACAGGACAGAAAAGCACAGGAATAAACTGGAAACATTCATTCTGTAAATAAGGTGAAAGTGTTTCAGAACCAGTGCAATTATTACTGGAACGAACACCCCAGGAAAAGGGTGGATTCTCAAGACTGGATGTCTTTCTGGAAGTACTGCTTTAGCCAAACACGAGTTATTTGGCTTCATATAGGAGTAGCAGGGTGAAATTTAAGGACCTGTGATATACAGGAGATCAGACTAGATGATCTAATGGTCCCTGCTGACCATAAACTCTATGAACCTATGCAAACACGCCAGAGAGTCCTCAGCTGAGATATCAAGTTAACTTTTGACACAAAACTTTTCACAAATTGGCTCTGGTGCTGCAGGTCGTTTAGGATACAAGCTCAGCTCTTCAAGGCTGCATCTGGTTAAGCACTGAAAGCGAGCTGACCCAAGGAGAGCCTTCTGTGTCCAGCAGGTAAGAGGAAGGCCACATGTGCACTGAAGCAGCCCCAACCAGCAAAAGCAGCTTATACTCAAACACTCGCTGTTTGCCAGAAGTAAAAAGCATTCCCCTTCCTGCGATGGCAAATTGACACTAAGAAAATGTGTGATGAATTCTGGTCACAAGAGATCAGCTGTTAATGCAGCTCAGGGTGCTGTCAGCCTTCTTCACTAACCCAGTGTGGATTATTTGTGGGGTTAAAGCACAAAGGAGGGAGATAACATGAGAAATTAGGGAGGGTGAAGACTGAAGAGACTGAACCCTGAAAGGCTGAGAATGGAGTCAGGCCAACAGAGAAGACATTTGGACAACAGGCTGAGCAGAGACAGAGCCTTCCAGAAGGATGACAGCATTACCGCACGCAACCTTCACACTCCTGCTCTCCCAGCCACGAAGGACCTGCAGGGATAACGGGACAATGGGAGCCACTCCCAGCCACCCTACGTCTCAGGCTTCCACAGCCTGGAAGTAGTTGTCCACCCTGCTGCATTCCCAGAGCACTTCCAGAGCCTTCACTTCTACCTGGGCAGTAGCACACAGGGCATGAAGGCATCTCCCTCTCCACTTTGAATTATGCAGCAGTGAAATCTGATGGGGAGGAAGAGCAGAGCCAAGGACAGAGGAAATGACACAGACTCCAGCAGGTTCCACTCCCTGATCCTCCGGAAGGAAGTTTCTTTCCTAGTACCCACCTCCACAGTGGATACGAAGCCCATCTGGAAATGGCTCATTCAACACTGAAGAGAAATAAACATTCCCCATGGCAGAATTAAGAGGTTTGGCTGTGGAATACGAGGTGCCAATCTCAAAAAGTCTACAGCAGAGAGCAGGAAAAGCTGGCCTGGGCCAACTTCAGACAAAGATCAAGGTTAGACTAACAAAAAAAAAAATCTCAAGAGAAATCAGTGTCTACAGCCTTCACCTTGCTCTGGGAAATCTCCCAGCCCTGCTATTAAGACATTTTACTTCCTTTACCAGTACTGCCCGTTCTGGCAGCATTCTCGTCTCAAGTGCAAACTCTCCCTTCCAACACACTCTGCAGCGCCTGGATCATCAAACCCACTGCCCCGAGGAAGGACTCGTGTGCAGCAGCAGGAGGGGGTTTGGTTACACACAAATCCCTGGCTGATCAGCACCAGCAGGAGAGGAAATGAGGAAAGTGACTGACAGGGAAAGGCGGTTTCTGGATGGTTGTACTTGGTTTTAGAGTATGAGAAGCTTGTTGGAACTTGAAGTCTTGCTCCCCTCACCACAGCCTCTCTGAGCAGAGGGATAGAGCAGAGCCACTCACACAGGCACAGCTCACTGATGTCCTTCTAGTGTTCCCACCTCTGATCCACCACAGTATTTCTACACATATTAGCACCAGATGCCTGTTGCCAGAAGGGGAACATGCCAGTGTCTCTCCCATTCAGGCAACATTAGTCCCTGACTTGT
The DNA here is from genome assembly GCF_003984885.1 of Neopelma chrysocephalum. Taxonomy (NCBI): domain Eukaryota; kingdom Metazoa; phylum Chordata; class Aves; order Passeriformes; family Pipridae; genus Neopelma; species Neopelma chrysocephalum. The sequence goes on along the minus strand of NW_020897744.1, from coordinate 2,315,161 downwards.
TCTTCACAGTAAATAAAACCGCCAACGTGGTCTAAAAAGAAAAGGGGGGAAAAAAAATCAACACCAACTTCTGGAAACTCTTACCAATAGCTCAGCCTTCACTTTCTGGGTAGTGACAAAAGGTCAAGTTGTGCTGGAAAGCAACATGTGGGTTCTACACGACATGAGTGCACAGGCTGAACTGGGGACCAGGCTCCATGAGCTCTGCCAAGCTGTGGGAGCTGTGGTGGAGCAGCACTGAGCATCCACAAAAGATCACGAGCCCAGGCCAAGTGGAACTGCATTTCTGGTTGGATTGCTAACAAGGAACTGCAGCTGAGAAGGTTTTTATCAGCAATTTAAAGTAAAAAACAGTTTATTAAAAAAAAAAAAAATTAAGTGCAAGCAGGGATGGTGCACAACTGGCAGGCAAAAAAAGCCAGTGCTGAGCTGCATGGCTGAGTGTCACGTCTCAAACCCAGCGAGGCCAGGAGTGTGGTTTTGGTGTTTAACCAGTTTCAACTGCAGCCTGGCACTCTTTTACTTCCTCCCCAGAGAAGTCTTCTCACTGCTGGGGGAAAGAAACCAACCTCACCACGCGAAACAAAACGGCTAGAGTAAAAATAAAGCCTCAAGGTGGTTTGGTGACCGAGGTCATACTAGTAGGTGGAGGGGTTGCAGGCAGGGGAAAGCACTCAGAAACACTCATGCTGCCAACCAAGAATGAGATTACAGAAAAGGAGGCAGGGCAGAGAATTAATGCGAGTCCAGCAGTAAAGAGGCTGGGAAGTCTCTTTCACAAGCCACCAGCTCCCCCACGCTCAAAAAAGTTTGTAAACTGTTTCCTAAACACAAATGAAAAAAAAAAACAGACCTAGTCCTGACCTCCACGAATGAGTAACCAAACCCAACTGTTTCCTGCAACCTCGTGGTGGGGAGGAAAATGAGGGCAGGACAGAGGGAACTCCATGTTTCTCCCTCTCAAGTCCCGCTTTGGGCACAAAGATCAAGGATGCAACAGCTCTTGCTGTTGTCTCATGTGGGTGTTGGATAAAGGACAGAAACACAGAAGGGCAGCCCTTAGCTGACTGCTAGTCCCTGGCATTGCCACCACAAAGAGCTTCTCTGCTTGTTTTTGTGCCGCAGGGGAGGCTTATCAGGGGCTGGCAGCACTGCAGAGGTGTGGATCAAACACAGCTACAAGCAGGCTGGAGGGGAAGCACAGCAACGACAGACCATAATGCAACAGACCACAGAGGAGATCACTCACATCAAATACTAGAGAGCATCTAACCATAGAGGGGAGAAACTTTCTGACCTAACACAAGCCACCCTCCTGTGACAAGGCGCCAACAACAGCCGGACCCAAGGCCTTGCTCTAAGACCTTGTCTATATCCCACTACCCTGGGTGGTGACAAAAAAACAAGGGGACACTCCCTCGTGTGTCCCCTCCCTTTGGGGACACACCTACACCACTGCTCTGGTGCGGCTCGGATGTTTAACCGATGTGAGAACGAACGGCTTCAGCAGGCAGCACACAGGGCATGGCCAGGCACGGGCTAGTGGTTCCCATTCCCTCCACTCCCTGCATAGGCACATGGTTTTGGGTTGAAAATCCCCTGGAAGCGTGCAAGAGTCGGCACAGGACATCAAGTGCAGCCTGCAGGGTACTTTTTTGGGGAGCCGTGCCCCAGCAGAGGGGAGAAGGCAGCACACCTGCACTTTCACTCTGCCCAGCTAAACCACAGGCACAGTTGCCTGGGCTCATTTTTCAGATTAGAGGCTCCTAAAAAAGGATCATTCCAAGGACTCTGCCCACCTGACACCATGGAGGTAGCAAACGAGGGAGCTCTGTACTCCATCCAGCAAAGATTATTCATAAGAGCCTGTACAGAAATGATCAATCTTTCACTGTCCTGAGGAAAACCACCCAGCCATGCTGGCAGTGAGGAGAAATGCTCCCACCAGCCTGGCAGGGACACACCAAAAATAACGAGTTCCCCAAGCAGCCTCTTATCCCTGCATCTACATGGAAGAACAACCATCATTACAGCAATACATCATTTCCACTTTTGCCTGTCACTTACCTCTAGTCATGTGTAATGGAAAAGAGCTACAAGGTGAAGGAAGAGCTGAGAGTAGAGGGAGCAGCTCTCAGAAACAGGGGTGTCTCTGGGGTATATTTGCATGAGCAAAGCTGGGCCATGCTCAGAGACACCTAGTTCACACCACAACAGCCTTGTAAAAAACCAGACACTCCCAGGGAGCAGAGGCAGAGACAACAAGGCAACCCCAACTCTGAACACAGGTTACTACTGCTCCCATGTGTGACTGGTCCAAGCAAAGGACAGGCTGATGGAGCAGAATGGCCAAGAAACCCCCACCAAAACTGCTACCAGACTACAGTAAGGTTTTATCCCACTGCACTCTCTCCAGATGCAAAGCCCAAGAAACAGCTCCACCAGATGAAAATTGCATGTCCTGAAACCAGGCAGGACAAGGAGCTGGCTCAGTCACCCAAGTGGCTGCTGCCCAAGAGGAACAAGCACACAGAGCAGGAACAACCAACATCACCAAGGAAAAAAGGATGTGAAACATGGAGGAGCTGAACAGCACAGTGACCCTTTTCACTAAGGACAAATGTCCTCTGCTGAGGAAGCAAAGCCCCGAGGACTCGCCAGTGCTCCTGGATGCACAGGCATTCCCAAAATTGCCTTCTCCAGTCTTGGACTGTGACTGGGCTGCAGAAGTATAAGTGGATGCAGAACCAAGAAATACAGAAGGTGAGAGATGTCTCACCTCGTAAAGAAACAAATCACAGGAAGTTGTGAAGATAGCCCCAACCACGCATTGCTGGATACGTTTCCAGTTAGCTGAATCCTGTCTTAGAGGGAAGAAAGCAGGACAGCTCTCAAAACCTCCACTGCTTTGAGAAGACAGTGCCCACATCCAGCTGCACACAGCCATTTCCCTGTGTGCTTGGCACTCATCTGATTTTCTAGGACTTGGGAGATGGAAGGAGATGAAGGGGTCCACAAGAGACCAGCACTACTCATCCAAAAGAAAATACAAACAAGCATCCAGAGATACACACTGCCCACAGCTCCAACATCACCACTGCCTCCTGGTACCCACACCCACTACCAGCACAGAGGGACACCTGAATGTGTAACAAGCTTCCAAGACAAACACAGTAGGAAACAAAGAAGAAATACAAAAGTAAGAAACTATATTCAGGCTATTGAGAGAACTTTAACCTCTTTTTGTTGTGTTTTTGGGTTGGGTTTTCTTTGGTAGACCTCCTGGTGGTATTTACTGCTCACTTGTGGAAACCCTGGTGCACCGTCCACACTCCCTGCTGCTGAAAAGGAAGGCTGTGTTAAAGGAATGGAAGTTAAAACCTGCTCTGAACTCCAGAGTTAATGATTCCGCCCCAATTTCTCTGCTACTGCAAAGGGGCTGTTGCTCCCAGCAACCAGGCAAATGCAACCTCTGTGCCTGACCAGGAAGCTGGAGGAAAATGGGAACGTTCCTGGAGCTGACACACAGGGCTGTGACAGCAGATGCGACTCAGGTCTTTGCTTTCCCAAGAGCTTTTTGAGTGGCCCCACCAAACTTTTGATAGTTCTACAAGACTGACCTCTCACAAAGAGGCTCAGAGACTTAATTCTTTAATGATGCTGAAGTATTCAGACATCTGGAAAGAAGTATTATTCAATTAGTGTCCTGCCAAGGGAAAACCTCTCTTACCTAATCTTAGCTGCAGCTATGGAGCATCTTTATTAGTGCCTGCATGCTGCGTGGTAACACAAGGAAGTGTCTACTGCAGAGCACAGGCAGCAGGCAGCAGCAATTGTGAGAACCTTAACTCAGCATTTCCTGACAGGAGTGATTAAAATCTCAAACTCAGTGTAATATTAACACTTTCTCAAGAGACTGACAGCCCGTTTGCCCTGTTTACTTTACCAATTCACAGTCTGCACAGCAAGCTGCAGATGGTACTATCAGATTTAAGATGAATGTAGACCCACGGCAAATGAAACCAGAGGCAGAGAAGAACCGGCAGAGACTCAGTCCTTCAGCTCACCTTGCACTGCCCAGCTGTTTTTAAAAAACCAACACAACTGCTCACTGGTTCAGTGTCCCTTTTTGCATTTCTTATTCGAACTGCACACCAAGTGACCAGATACTGTCAGGTAAGGGGTCAGCCTGAGCCCTCCTGCCCCTGCACACCTAGAAACACACAACGTACAGCGAGACCACAGAGAACAGCCGTTCACACAATGAAACCCCAAAAGGCAAAACAGACAAAACCCTGAGCACCAAACAGCCAGGCTGCAACCCAAACACTTCCTCGGCTTACTCTGAAACCATCCCATGCCCTCTGTGCCAACAGTGCCAAATCCATTCACAGGGGAAGGGGCCAAACGGAGATTTACACCCCTCGGTGCAGACAGGTGGTATGTTCTTTCAGTTCTGCATCTTCCTAGAAAATATGATGTAGCAAGCTGTGAAAAAAGCAGCTATGCCAAGCCTGTACCTAAACACACAGTGCAAGGCAAACTGCCAGCCCTGCACTCCACCTTCCCTTGTCCCAGCAATGGCTGCAGCGCGAGCTGCCCTTCTGCACACTTGGCATTCCACATTACTAACTCCAGTCTGTGGGCTCCTAACCCTGAAATAAAGCAATGTTTGTGCCTTTGTATAGGGCTGCATAAGGAGAAATAAAGTCAGAAATGAGAAGAGACGTGTAAGCATGTGCTGACGGGGACATCACGCACATCAGCAGGTCCTGGGAGAGTAATTGTGCAGCATCTCCCTGCCAAGTGTGTCACGTCACAGGACTGGCACCTCACCACCTGCGCAATGAACAAAGCGACTACTGAGGGCAGAAAACATCCCAATTCAATTTCTCATCACCTGTAAAACAGCCAGCATCCTCACAGTCATCTTTGGCTGGGTTTGAAGGAACAGATTCCATGTGAAGGGTGCAAGCAGCCTCTCTCCCACACTTCTGCCCAGTACACATCCAGAGCTGTTAGGGTCTATACTTGCAATGTTTTATCTGTTTCTGGAATCTGAACTGTAAAATCCCCTTCTCTGGCCCAGAAACAACTGCCATAAGACTGATGCCCGCAGAGCTACCTGCAGAGCACAGCTGTCAGGGCAAACAAAATAACACAGCTTTCCTCAGCCTTTTAAAGGGCTAAAGCTGGCAAGGAAGGGACCGATGACAGATTTAGACTCATTTCCCCAAAATGACACACAGGCGCTGGCACACATCCCCTGGGAGCAGAGCTGTTCCCTTCCGCCCGGCCGGGGATGTGGGGCAGAGGTGCTGCCAGGATGAGGGCTGCTGCCTGCCCCGGCCAGGCAGGGCCCTTCCGAGGCCAAACAGTGCCACACAGCGGCAGCTCACGGCTCCTCGGCTCCAAAACACAAGGATGCTGCGAGGAAGAGGCTAAGGATCTATAGCTTCGAGAAGGAAGGAGTCCAGAGCCTCCACAAGAGCTGTTTGTCTTTATCCAGCCCCAAAGCTTCACAGCTCAGGAGCTTTGGCAACCACACAGATTTAAGGTTTCCTTTCCACACGGTTATTTTTGGTGATGTGGTCATGTCACAGCTCCATAAGCAGTTGTGCCAACTCGGGTGCTGCCCCACAGCAGGCACAGGCAGCCTAAGTACCTTGGCTGCCAAAACCATCAGTGTCCAAACCCAGGCCCTCAGCTCCCCCGGCCCTTTGTCATTATATTTCTGATCATGTTGCTTCTCCATGATCAGAAAGCTTGTGCTTTCCACAAGCCAGTGTTTCAGAGGGAGAAATCAAGATTTATGGTAACAATCACACAGATCTGTAAAGACATTGCCAGTGACCTGCACTTGAAAGCACAGCCCTCCTTGGCTGCACTACAAACAAGACATCAGTGCCCCCCACTTCACTAGCTGCTACACTGCCTGAGAGCACTGGAAAAGAGAAACCCTCAGTGCCTCAAAAACATTCACAGCATCTCATGTCAAAGCACCTTCATCAATGATTGATGGAGAGGCTAAAGCTTGGCATGTTCCTTTCAACGATGCTGAGGAAGCAAAGGTCTCCAGAAGAGAAGCTGAGGAGAGGGAAAACAACCAAGGGCAGGAACATCTGAAAAATGCTGCAGCAATGTGCCAAAGCTTATCTTTCAAAGCTCCAAGACTTCACTTCAGTTCCACCCAGCTGAAGTCACAAACTTGTTATAAAAGCACAATCGTCTCTGAGAAGCTCTGGGCCCCGCAGGGTGCAGGGAAGGTCTTCCCAGTTCTCCTAAACTCACATCCTTAACAGCCATTTTAGGACAGGCAGCCCAGAGCTCCCTGGCACGTTCCCTTGCAAGTCTCATGTGCCAGAGCAGCGCAAGGATTCCTGGAGGATGAGCTCCCAACCACCACTGCCTTCGCCCACATTCCTGGGCCTGACAAACAGAGTTCACTTGGGCTCCTCCTGCAAGGTACAGCTGGACAGGCTCACAGAAGACACCGTTAGCCAATTATAATTTTAATTCTTGCAAAAGGAAGGCGCTGGTCTGGCCTCTCACCAGAGCAAATAATGCAAATATAACACCTACAGTGGAAATTGAAACCACGGTTTTCACATTCCCAGTGCAAGCCTCCAATCATCTGGCACTGGGACAAGTGACCCACTTCCAGAACAAGCCTCAGAACTTCCAGGGTCACTGTTAACCCTGGTCTCCAGCACCTGACCTCATTTCCCACCGGGAACCTCACCCAAGTTAGAACCCTCAGCAGAGGCATTTTACAGCATCTTCTGTTTGTGCCTCTCCTGTTCCACATCAGCCACGCCAGCACACGCTGCCAAGAAATGGATGGTAACAACATGCCTTAAACACGAGAGGCACGAGGTCACCAGCTCCTCAGCCTGACCCAGGCACAGCTCCCATAGGGAAAGCCAAAACACTGGAAAATTTAGCAACAGGAAAGCAAAACAGATCCAGTGTCATTCCGCTGCATTCCAAACACATGACACCAAAGCCAACCGCCGCCTCCTGCAGTACTCACGTCGCTGGGGCTGAGGTTCCCAAGACCATTGTCCTGCTCAGAATCCCTGCCGGACTCGTGGCCCTGGGAGGAGCGGGGGTGGGAGGGGTGGATCCAGATCTCCAGCCGCGTGGCATCATCTCCAACTTGTCGCAGTGTAGACTTCTTGCCCTTCCCCCTGCGGCTGGGGCTCACATCCAGCACCTGGTGTTTCCTCTGCTCCATCTGCTCAGACTGGGAACACGGGAGACATTCAGATCACCCAGGGATCAAAGTTCAGGGAAAGTATATATTTATATGGATAAATCAGCCCTTCTCCCTGCTTCAGAACCTGAGTAACTCACAAGTCCAGAATTTGGTTCTGACTCTATAGGACTGTGCAGGTGAGAGGTTTTCAAATCCAACTGTCCTGGGACAAGAAAAGTTGTGTCCAGTCCCAGGTGTGTGGCAGCCAATGTGCTGTATTTGGGGTGACTCTCGGGGCACAAAGGGACTGCAGCCTCTCTTGCCCACTCCCACAGGTGTAGGGCACCTATGGAATGAGGCAATTATCCTGCTGCACGCCAAGGCCATGCTGGAAACTACAGCAACCTACAGCCCTTGCTGAGCTTGGCTAAATTACAGTTTGTGACCCAGAAATAAGAGATTCAGCTGCCCAAACAACCCCAAAAGAACCTGAGGAGAGGTAGAAAGAACTTCATCATACTGAAGGCTGCCTCTCTCACCTGACTCTCAATATGGAATTTCTTAAAAGTAGGTAATGAGTGACTCCAAGTCCAAAAGACACCATCACTCTTCTCTTTCCATGCTCTCCAGCAGAGAACAGTTAGTACTGGCAAGTGCAGCATCCCACAGCCCAGCTCCAAGACTCACCTTGCGTTTTGTCTCCTCAAACAGACTCATGAGGCTCTCCTTGGCTGTGAGGATGGGGTTGCTGGCAGCCAGGCTACGCATGTAATAGTAGACAGCATCCAGCTTCCTCCTCTGCAAAAACACAACCAGGCTCAGACCTGCCACTCATTCTTGGATACTCAGAGCTAGGCTCCCACGTGCTTCTCCCTCCCTGCCCCTCAACACAGCACAAAGGTCTTTGATGTGTCGGAAACGTTCTTCCCAGCCATGAAGGAAATGCGCTTCTGAACCCTGCAGTTCTGAACTGCTCTGCTTTAAACCAGCATCTCCAAGTGTTGTGAATGGGGAGATCCCTACCAGCTTCTGTGTCCCAGCACGATGCTTCCATTATCTGCTGTCATATCTGCTTTTGAAGTTTTCCTGCATGGCTGGAGTAGCCAGCACAACTGGAACCCAAGGAAGTCACGTGTAGGTGTTGCTTAGACCAGTGCCCACAGGTTCAGTGAAGACATGGCAAACAAAACCAGCACCCTGACAGATGGCTTTGAGCACAAAAATCTCATGCAAAAAGTGGGTTGTGTTTAAAGTTTAAAACATTTGCATTCTCAACAGCCCACAGAACAGTTCCTAAAATGCCTGAGGGAGTAGCGTGTTATCTGACAAAGCTGCCTGAAGCCACAGCAGCTGGAATCCACGCAGCCCATCCACCATCAGGTTTTTTTTAAAACAAAAAAGAAAACAAACATCTGAGCACTGCCCTAAACAGATGGAATCTCACAGCCATCCCAGAGGCTCTCCCTATGCCTGCACACCCTTGCATGATGGGATTCTTACCGTGTAGATGGCCAGAAGCGCCAGCTGGTTGTACGGGCGGCCGTTTTTGGGAGCAATTTGCTGAGCCTTCAGGTACCAGCTGCAGAAGGGAAGTGCCAGAGAGAAAGGGTTACTGAAAGGACATCAGGCTGCCTCCCTTGCTGTTCAGTGTGGGCAGTCCTGTAGGGAACAGGCCCTTTCCACAAGTGCCCTCTGCCTGCAGGAGAGTGCACCGGCAGCAAGCTGTGCCTGGCCTGGAGAGGGATGGGGCACAGGACAAGAAGGGGCAGATCCAGCTGCAGAAGGAAACACCTTTGGCTCAGCCCAAAGACGAGCATTTAGCCAGACCATCAAGAATTTGCCCTGTACAGCCTCATATAGAGCACAGGTTGTTCAGGGAATGCTTCTCTCTCAGCCTCTTTTAGTTCCATGGCAGCTGGGATCAAACCATCCACACTCCTTAGCTGGTTCCCCTTACTTTTAAAATATTTAATCATCCCAAGAGAAGAGGACCCGTTCAGTGGCAGTCCATTCATCCCTTCATTCTTCTATTTTCCCTCTCCAGCTTATACCATGCCACACGGATCCATTAACACTGTTCAGACACACCATGAATTCTCTGTGCTTCCCCCAGCCTCCCTATCAGCACAGTCCACAATGCCCACAGACCCCATACTGAGCAGCTTTCCTTGCACTGTTCTCCAAACCTCCATAGACTTCAGGGTTCTATCCCACATGCTGGGCACACTTGCTCCCTGTCCCATCAGTCTTTGCTTCAGAAAAAAAACACCAGTGACAGGAAGCAATAAGTGCCAGAACATATGGATGCTTATGGGATCCTCTCCCGCATGAAAAGTCACCAGAAAATACAATGGCCACTCCGCCAGCCTCAGCAGCCTAAACCCTCCCTACTGCAGGATCAGCACAGGACAACTTCCACACCAGATGGAGGATGACTGGGTCTGGTGACTTGCTCTCTGGAACAGCAAAACAATCTCGGCTACAACTTTTGGCTTTGCAGGACTGCGATACAACAGAGGAGTGGAAAGACTTTAAAAAGGAGAGGAAAGACTTCTTTGGCTAGAGGCAAGTTCAAGGATGAAATGAGACCCATCCCTCATAGCCAGAGGCAGAGCTGTGCTCTGTGTTGCCGTGAAGGACACGGTACCTGTGTTCCTACCTGCGTGCCTTGCCGTAGTTCGCCGTGTCGTTCGCTTGTTCTCTGTACCGGCAAATGTCCCCTTGGCAAATCATGCACCTCTGGGCACTGATCAGGGCGTACTTCACCTGCAAAGGAGCACTCAGTCAACCATGTAGGACCTGCACCGCCCTGGCTCACCTGCACACCCAGCAAACACACAGGGACTGTGTAGAGCCCAAGAGGAGGTCAGTGACACACTGAAGGTCTCACGAAAGGGCAGCAGAATGAAATCACAGTGCTCCATGGCACTGGTTCAGCATTCCCAGGGGCAAGTCAATCCCTAAACACCTCCTCTCTTACAAGAACGTCCCACCTCTCTCCAGAAGGGAGTTGTTCAGTCCATGACCAATTTGAGGCCAGTTGTTAGATAAACACATCGCTCTGGGAATGGAGCTGGACTAAAATATCCTTTCCCAGCTGTCCTCACACCTGCACTCACAGCTCAGGGCAACACGGCAGGGAGGCAGCACAACTGCCAGCTTTCCTTGTTCATTATTCTGGATCCCAGACAGAAATAAGAGATGTTCAATACCTAACGAAAAATCAGGGTGCCCTTGGACACTTCTTTCCCTTTGTTAGCCCCAGTCACAGAGCTGCTATAAAACAAGTTCTTTGCAAAGGAAGATAAAAAATGTTAATGCACCCGAGTTGGTTCAACAAGTTCTCCAGCAGCTGAGAAAGATTCCCTGCAAACAAACTGACTCTGTCTGGAGTACAGCTGCCTGTCTCTTGGCAAGGGCAGCACATTGAGTTCAGCATCTTGCAGAAGATCACCAGGATGAGAAGTTCCAGGTGGAAGCCAACCTACCATTTTCCGGAGAGGCTTACTGCGGATGGCCATCCCATCCATGTAGTCCTCTAGCTTGAACTGGTAGGACACCTGCAGCTTTTGGAGTAGGCCATCAAAAAAAGAAGAGCCCTGCAAAACACACATATACTTGTATGCTATAATCTTGCTGATGACAAGCATAAAATCACCATACCATCTCTGCCACCCGCAAGAAAGGAGGTCCCTCTCCTGAGGTTTGGGCTGTTTCTCTTCAGAACACAACAAGGACGTTGGGGGATCTCCAGCCTCAGAGATTTTCAAGACTGAGCTACATAAAATCAAGACTGACCTGGTCTACTGTTTGCTGAGTCCTGCTTTGAGCAGGAGGTTGGACTAAAGCCCTCCAACTGTCCCTTCCCACCACCCTAATTTTATAAAACACATCCTCTTGGGGATGTCAACCTACCTATTACAAAGAATAAACTGAGTTGCACAGTTTAACAGAATGACTTTTAAGCAAATTTGATATAAAGATGGCACAAACATCTCCAGGAGTGCTTCTGTTCATTTACACTTCAAGGTATCTGTTTCATTTTAGCTTAAATCAATTTCTAATTAACACAAAGCACACCAGAACAAGCCCGATTTAAATTATAATAAATATCCACCCGGACATGCACCTGCCACACTTAACCATAACCTGTCTGAGCATTCTCCTTGGACAAGGATGACCTAAGGCACATGGAGGTATAAGACGATCAAGAAGACTAGTTGCCCCATTACACCCTCCCGTTCTAAACAGCAGTCAATCCCACCCAAAGTTTTAGTGGAATCTGAGGATGTTTCTCCCTTCTTACCTCATCCAGAAGCAGGAGCAGCTTGTTCCGAATTTCTTGGGCATTTACCCCCTGAGGGTCCTTGAGGAGCTGCCGGAATTTCTCGATCACCTGGTAAAACGCGTTCTTCCACAGCAACTGGTCCACGTTCTGGGTATCAGAGAACTCGATATCCATCAGGATGCACCGCTCGTAGAGTTGCAGCATCTCCACCCTGCAGCAAAACACAACCAGTTGTCAGTGCAACAGCAACTGCCCGGGCTCCAGCTGCCAGGAAACATGTGCTGAACCACCTGCTGCTCACGTCCAGCAGGCACGAGCTGTCAGCAGCACTATGGCAAATCATTGCTTCCACACCCATCCCAAAGGCAGACGGGAGCTGCTGCACTCCAACACCCTTTCTGCTCCAAGGGGGCAAGTCCAAAAGGACCATCTCCCTTGTACATGTGAATCAGAATGGATCAGGCTTAGGAAAGAGCAAGGAGCTTTGCTATAGTCCTGCTACTGGAAACAGCAAGGCTTAAGTGTCTCCTGATACCAACACAGTGGACACACGTGCTGCCAGGCTCTGCTCCTTCTGAGCACAAAGTCTGGGCCAGGAACAAACACACAAAGAACCAGGGGGCAACAGAGGTCTTGCCATTAAAATGATCCCCACCTCCCTCCCTTCCATCCGACTGAAACACAGATCCTGCTTCCTCAAAAATGGACAAGTTGGGAACATCACATCCAAAGGAAATAAAGCCTCAGAGTCCCAGAAATCTCACTACCTACAGCCCTGCCTAGATGCTGGAACAGAATTCCTCCCCCAAATTTAATAAAATAGTTGCAGGCTAGAAACAGCTCTGCAATATGTGGGACAAGTTTATGGTGAAGGGGATCCTCAGCTCTTCCTGCCTTGGCAGCCTTATTCCTCATAATGCTTCGAGTCCTACAGAAAACAGTATAACAGTGAAGGTGGCAAAGCCTGGAGTGAAGCCAGATGGCAAAGCCTGGAAGAGCTTGACAGGGTAAGAGAAGGATGTTTGGCAGGTTCCTGTTGAAAGCACAGAGCGACGTTCTGCTACCCAACCCCATGCAGTCCCCAAACCCTGCACACATATACCTGGACAGCACAAACATCAAGAGAACTGGACATTTCTGCAGCTGGATGTCGGATAAGAACCCATACACAGCTCCACAACAGGCTGGCAGCACACACTCAGACACAGGCAGGGGACAAGGGACACTGCCAGCAGGGACAGGGCCAACCATGCTGATGCTCCCAGGGCAGGGTGGGCTTCCACAGGCCACAGCAGCGCTGCACAGTGTTTTCTCTCCCTCTAGACAACAGCTCCAGGTGACCTCAGCACCTTGAGGAAGATCTGAAACCTCCAGTGCTGCTTTGAGCACAGACATATCCCACCCTGTGGTCTACAGTGCAAGTCCCCAAAACACAGAACAAGCCCTGAAATGAGCTCACCTGCTAGATCTGCTGCCAGTCAGCTCTGAAAATAAGTCTCCAGAGAAGCCCTGGAGACACAGAGGTCACAAGCAAACGTGAAAGATGCCAAGCAGAAGCTTGCTACAGCCGTGTTAACCACCCTCCAGAGCACCAGCGTCACTTCTCTCTCACTAGCCTGGCATCACCAGGCTACTCCCACTGGAGGATCACAGTGTTGAGAGGCATCAAGAGCAAAACTACACAGTATTCGAAAGGCACTGCCATTGTCATACAGCACCAGAAACCCACAAAATGTTTCCTGAGCACACCCTGAAGCCCACAACATGATCCTGACAGCGGATAACCAAGGATAGGTGAGAAAGCAGAAGTCTGACAGCAAACACCGAGAGCACGTGAGAGCACTGAAACTGAGAGATCAGCTCCAGCAAGAAAAAGAACCCAAAATCTGCAGCAGGTGCTTGTCCTGCTCCTCTGTGTCTCTGCAACACTAGAAAGGCATTCACCAAGCAGAATAAGCCATGGCTTAGCTCCCAGCTCAAGTAAATGACATCCTCACCCACAGTTTCCTACACCCATACACCACTGGCACACAAACAGACCCAGTACATCAAAAAACAGCAATCCTCTGTCCCATCTCCCAGCCTCTGAGACAGAACCTCAGTATACCACATCTCCAAGGAGACACCATTCCCTGCTACTCCACCCTGGAAAGGACTTGGTCTCACACCGTTCTCGAGCACAAACCTCAGCTGGGCCATCTTCTCCAGCCCCTCGGGGCTGATGCGGTCTCTGGAAAGGAGGTTGCTGAGCTGCTGCTCTTGGTTCCCAGCCTCACGCAGGAGTTTGCTGAGCTCCTGCTGCTGCATGTTCCTCATCTGCTGCTCCATCTCAGGGCTCAGAGCAGTGGGGGGGAGTGGGCCACACAGGTACTGCCCTGGCTGACCGGGGTACCCAGGGTAATAGGCTCCTGGGTACATGCCATTGGTTGGACCCATGGGATACTGCAGGGAATACCCGCCATATGGATACTGGGGGCCTTGGTTGGAGGCCCGAGGGTAATAATAGGGGTTGTCAGAGTTTTGGAATTTATAGTAGGAGGACTGGGCCTGCCGGGCTTCCCCCCAGGAGGTGGGGCTCACTTCATCGTCCGTGTCTAGGAAGTGGAGCTGGGCGGTCTGGCTCTTGAGGGCGGGTTTTTGGTCCGGGTTGTTTGGGTCCCACAGCCTGCGAGCGGTGCCGCCTCGGCCCCGGCTCCGGGAGCCTTTGCTGCCAGCCCCGCCAAGCAGGAGCCTGGGCCCAGGGTGATTGGCTTCGGGGGCACCCGTGGTGCTGGCAGAGAGGTCCGTGTTGGCAGGCAGGAATAGAATCCCACGGCCCCTCCCTTGGGGCTCCCTGCTCTGGCTCCTTGGCTCCAAAGTCTCTGAGTCTTTGCAACTAGCAAATGCCTTCAGGGACTTTTTTTTATCTGTATCTGTCAGACTGACATCCCTGTTCATGGTCCTGCTGTCAAATGTGACTCGAAAGGGTCCCTTCGCTTCCCTGCCATTGCTGCTCCATTCGCTCTCACTCCTGGAACCTCGGCTCTGCTCCGAATGCTTCTTCCTGTCCGAATTCCTGCTGGAGACGTATCCTTCTGCCTCATCAAATCTGTCATCGTCCAAGGAGTCAGTGGAGGACACAGAGAGCTGCTTCCTAGGACGTATTCTTTCCCTGGCACGCTCCTGCCGCCTCTCCACCCCATCCACGAGCAGGGCTCCATCTATGCTGTTGCTGCTTCCAGCTGAGCTCGTGCTGCAGGTGCGGTACCGGCTCCGGCGCTTGTCCGTGCGGGAATATCGCTTGGTAGAGCCCAGCTTCCCCTGCATCCCCTCATCACCCCTCCTCGTCCTGTCGCTTCGCTCTGCTCGTCTTCCTTTTTCTCCCCTTGAGGCTTTCACTCCTTCCCCTGCCTGGCTCCCCTCTCTGTCCTCCTTGCTTGGTTTAATTTTCCTGTTACTGTCTTTTCCAGTGCCTTTCTCAGTCTCTTCATCCCTCTCAAGTTTCAGCTGTTCCATCTTGCCGGTGGCTTCCTCGGCCGCCGATCGCAGGGACGGTTCTTTAGCAGCCGAATGCAGGCGCTTCCCAGGCTGGTAGATCTGCTGGTCCGGTTTCTTGGTTCTCCTGGGGGTCTTGGAACACCACTCATCCACAGCGGGCTGCTTGGACAAGCTCTCCTGGCTCTGCAGGCCACCTTTGGTCTCTGTCTCTTCCCTTTCCTGAGAAGGGCCGTTCTGCCTGGGGCCGTCGCTTTTGCTGAAATCCTCCATGGCTGGAGCCCCTGCCCTCACAGAGTCCCCAGCACTCTCCTCCTTGCCCTCCTCAGCTCTGCTCCTCTCCTTCTCTGATGCCTCGTGCTTTAATGGCACCAGTTTGCTCCTCAATCTGGAGAGGCCAGGCTTGTAAATCTCCTGGTCTGGGCGCCTGTTGTCCTTGCGGTGCCTCGGCTCCTTCACCTCCTTCATGTTTTCTGGGGGAAAACAGACAGAAGAAAGTTATTCCCACCACAAACGAGCCAGGCACCAAAAAATACTGCAACAAATATTTTAGGAGAAACATTAAGTAAAGGCAAAGAGCCTACCATCCTCAGGGCAGGTCTAAAAGAACTGAGCTGAAAACCTGTGTAAAGGTTTACAGGAAATCACAGAGTAAGAGCAGAAAGTGAGAAACTCTAACAAAGTCGACCAAATCCTTGGCCTGATTCATTTACAAAACACATCCTGTGATAGGTTTTTCCTCAAAGCACCGACAAGGGACAGATAAAGACAACACAAAACGTGAGCACGTGTACACAAGGAGTAAAGTTTTATCATAAAGGTTCAGCAGCAGCTGGTGCAGGGGCCGCCGTCCCCAGCAGCCCCCGCTCTGCCAACTGAGCGCTTGAGCTAAAGACGCGTTTCCCCTCTTGGTTACATCCCGGTAACGTTTCTTTCCTCCTCCCTCAACCGTATTTACACAAAAACTCGTTAGGGAGCCCAGCCCGGAGCGCGCACGGTTAAACGATCCCCCGAAGCCGGACTGTTCCCCGCTGCACTCCCTCAACTTTCCCCGCTACCAGTAACTCGCAGCGGAATCTCCGCTGGTACCGGAGGATCGGCCCCGGGGGTCCCCGTCGGGCCGGGACCGACTGGCAAAGCTCCCCGCGGACCCAGCGCGCCGGCCGCTGAGCGCTCCCACCCGGGACACCCCCGCGTCCGCCCCGACCCCAGCCCCAACCGCAGCGAGGGGCCGGTGAGGAAGGGAGGGGAAGGCCGGCCGCGGCTCGCGGGTGCCCCTCGGGCGCCGCTCACCTCTGCCGCCGCCGGCGGCGCGGGCCTGCGCCGCCACCATGTCCCGCAGCTCGGCGGCCGAGACGCGGACGCGCTCCAGCCCCTCCGCCATCTTGGCTGCGCCGGGGCGGGCGGGCGCGGGACGGCGGCCGCGCAGGGACAAACCGCCGCCGCCGCGGCCACGCGCAGGCGCGGGCACACGCACATGGCCGCGCTCGAGGCCGCGGGGCCGCGCGCGGGGCTGGCTGAGGTGCGGGCGGCGGAGCGGCGGCTGCGGGGCCGCGTCCACCGCACGCCCCTGCTCACCTGCGCCGGGCTGGAGCGCATGGCAGGCCGGAGGCTTCTCTTCAAATGCGAGCTGTTCCAGAGGACCGGCTCCTTCAAGGTGCGCAGCGCTGCGAGTCCCCCGGGGGCGAAGGTCGCTTCTTGCGCTGGGGAACTCGCCGTGCGCCGGTACCCACCTGCCCTCCAAGCAGATGCGGCTCCCTGACACCCTGCACGGGGCCTGAAGTGCTGCCCAGGGCAGAGGGAAGGCTGCAAAGAGGAGATTCCCTACCTGCCCGCTCAGCCCAGCACACCAGCTCCGGGGCAGCGACACAGAGCCCTGCGCTCTCCTTCCAGATCCGCGGCGCCCTGAACGCCGTGAGGAGCCTCGTGGAGGAAGGCGAGCGCACAGGAGGGGAGCTGCCCCGCGCCGTCGTGACACACAGCAGTGGGAATCACGGGCAGGCGCTCGCCTGTGCTGCCCGGGCAGAAGGTAACGCGCACCCCCGACCTCCAGCCCCAGCGCTGAGTAGCCGGGCAGAGGGCACAGCGTAAATGCAGAGGCAGCCTCCCTTGGAGATGAGAGATCCCACTTCTGAACGTGTGCAGGAGCTAGCATAGGCAAGGCAGGGCCTGCTCCTGCAGTGCTAATTGGGTGCTTGGGGCTTTTTGGCTGTTGGATTTGCCCCTTTTCATCACACAGGGATCCCTGCCTACGTCGTGGTGCCCCGGACAGCCCCGCAGTGTAAGCAAGCTGCCATCCGTGCCTACGGTGCCACGTTGGTGCCATGCGAGCCCAGCGACGAGGTAAGGCACAGGGAAGACCAGCCAGGGACATGGCACAGCCTGAGAGGTGACCCATCTGTGCTTTCCCTTAGTCCAGAGCAGAAACAGCAGCCCATGTAGTGCAGGAGACAGGAGGAGTCATGGTGCACCCGAACCAGGAGCCAGCAGTGATCGCAGGGCAAGGCACAATAGGCCTGGAGGTGCTGGAGCAGGTGAGGGAAATGCAGAGCCCAGCCCTGGGCTCTGCTCCTCCTGGGCAGGGGCACAAGCAAAAAGGGGGACACGACGTGCCAGAAGCACTCACACTTCCTTTGTGCACAGGCACCTGAAGTAAATGCAGTGGTGGTTCCTGTCGGAGGCGGAGGAATGGTTGCAGGAATAGCAGTTGCCATCAAGGTAGGCAACAACTCATTCGGGCAGCAGTGGCTGCATCTCCTTCTGGGAAGGGCAGGGCTCCCAAGGCAGGCAGCAGCTTTTAACTTTGGAGAGACCCTGCTGTGAAAATCAGTGGGTGCCTGGGGTTCCTGCCCAGTCCTGCACGCACCGGGACAGCAGACAGGCACATACCAGTGTCAACCAAGTGGCTCCTCCTTCTCTCCCCAGGCTTTGAGACCAGATGTGAAGGTGTTTGCTGCTGAGCCAAGCAACGTGGATGACTGTTACCAGTCCAAGGTAAGAGGAGAGCTGACCCCCAACCTTCACCCACGGGATACCATCGCAGATGCGGTTAAAACCAGCATCGGACCAAACACGTGGCCCATCATCAGGGATTTGGTTGATGATGTCCTGACAGTCTCAGAGGAAGAAATCAAGGTAAAGGCTCCCAGTTCCCTTCTCACAGTAGCTGCCAACAGGCAGCTGCCTCCATTCCCACTCTGCCCCTCTGCTCCCACCCCAACACACTCCCAGGACAGCACAGGCCCCTGCCCACCACCACAGCTGTCTGACACTTATGCTGTCTCCAGCTGGAAAGGGCGGGTGGGAGCTCTGCTCTCCCTTCCCAGGGCTCTACAGGGACGTGCTCACGCAGTGCCCTCCCAGCCCTGGAGCAGCCTGTCCCAGCTGCTGGGCTGACAGCTGCTGCTCTGGCCCCACAGCGAGCCACGCAGCTGGTGTGGGAAAGGATGAAGCTGCTGATTGAGCCAACAGCAGGCGTAGGATTGGCGGCCGTGCTCTCAGAGAAGTTCCAGGCAGTCCCCCAGGACGTGGAGAATGTTTGCATCGTGCTGTGCGGGGGAAACGTGGACCTGAGATCCCTGACCTGGCTCACAGACCTCTCTGGGAAAGCAGAATGAGTAGAGAGCAGTGTCTCAAGCAGTGGAAACCTCACTCTGAATTTGTACAGTGGCTTGCACGCTACTAAAAACAGATAAACAACCCTGAACATTTGGTAATTTTTGTGGAGGGATAAGGGAAGCTGGCATTGATCTCCGAGGGGGGCCTGGAAACAAAGCACTGCCTGTTCCCCCCTTCCCAGCTGCCCTGTTCTGGGACAGGCCTCCAGAGACCTGCACTCAGTCACCCTCCCCAGCTGCTACTCAGCTTTTCTTTCTCAGCATCACAGGAACTGGCAGCAAGTTTCTGTCCTTTGTACAGCAAAATCCCTGTACACACCATGTACAGGGCATGAGGGAAAGAAACAACCCCAATGGGACAAGGGGTTTAGCAGACAAGGGGTGCACACAGCCTCCTGGCCACCACCAAGACAAAGGCACTTAAATATTTTTGACATTTTCCATTAAAATAAATAGCTATAGCTGGTACCTGAGCAGCAGCTGGCGAGACAGCTGCCCCTGTTACAGACCCCAGCAGTAACACGTCCAAGGCATCAGTACTGTCCTCACTGCACAGGCAAGAACAGCATCCAGGAAGCCAAGGCACAAACTCCAGCCATGCTGGAGACTCATTCCATTTCCACCTCCTGCTCTGGCAGTGCACTCTCACTCCTCACCCATGGCACAGGGTCCGGAACATGGGGGTCATAAGTCCATTTAGGAAAAACACGCTTGTAGAGGTTCAGCAGCACCGTGTCCTGGGACTTGAGCTGTCCATCAAAGTGGCACTTCATGTGGCCATGGGTCCCTAGGCAGAGAGCAGAAGAGGCCATTAGCAGTCTCCTGCCCAGAAGAACCACACCATCATCCCAAAACACAGAGATAAATACAGGATCAAACCTACCTAATGGCTCCTTGATGTGTCCCCTACGTCCCCACTTTGTCCTCAGCTCCACAGGCTTAAACCACATCACATCCTCTGGAGATCAAACATGACAGGCGAGTGAGGAACAGGCTGGGCTGCACCAACACAACTGCTTCCACAGGAGCAGGGGTTCTGCCTCCACATCCCCTCTTCCCACCACAGAGACAAAGCCATACCTCTGTTAAAGAACATGTACCGCACGACAGCCGTCTTGGTGAAGATCTTGAAGGGGTGGCCACTGAGCACCAGCCGCTTGATGACGATTCTGTCGGGGTCCACGGAGAGCAGAGAGCCCGTGGCAATGAGGTCCTGCATTCCTGCAAGGCAGAGCCACCACTGCACTGGGGCAGGTGCCTCCATCACTGCCTCCCCCACCACAACCCCCTTCTCCAAAGGGTTCCAGGCCTGGAGCAACCCCACAGCAGGGACAGACAAATGTGATAATGGGGATGGAGACTGGGCTTATCTTCTCAAACAGCAGGAAAGGGACAGCTTTTTCAAGTCATACTTTCTGGAGAGATGCACTTGTAAGCAGGGGTTGGGAACAGTCTGCTAACGTTTGTTTCCCAGACACCGCATCCTCAGCATTTATCAACTTACCGTTACTTCTCTGTTTAAAAAGCAGCACTGAGGCAGGAGGGAAAGTGATGGGAGCATAAACGGTCACCACCACGGCAGCATCCGGGCGCAGGAAACGCTCCAGCTTGTGTTTATCAGCTAGGACAGAACAGCAATGATCAAGTTCAAGCTGACAGCAATCCTCAGAGCTCTGGGAAACTCCACTGAGCCCATTCTTCCCCGGGAAATAGGCTCTGCACCTTAGAAAAAGAAGTGACAAACACCCCTCCACTGCTGGCACAGAGCATCTGGGAAAAAAAAGGTGCTCCTCTGAACTACCAGTTCACTGTGTGGAGTCTGCCACCACCTTGCCTGGACCAGTGAGCCGCCTGGACCAGTGAGCCACCTGACCCAAGCCCTTCCACTCCCCACGATTTAGTACCTGCCCTGGAAGCCTCAGAGCCTAAGAGTGAGTCTTCACAAGAATCCTTCAGCCAGGTTCAGACACCATGGCTAAAACATCACTGGCTTCCTGCCCCAGAATCCCCAGCCCCACCTCCTGGTGTACCTGTGCCCAGCCCACCAGTCCCTCACAAACCTGAGGTGTGCTGGGAGAACAGGGGGGATGCTCGGAAGCGTCTGAACCCACAGTGGAAGATCAGCTCCTCCTTGGCTCTCACTGGCTCCGTGTTGCTCGGACGCCGATGCACCAGGAAATTCAACACAGACATCTGCAAGAGGCAGCACAGTGAGGGGCTGATGGCAGGGCTGGCAGGCAATGGTGCACAGCAGAAAGCAGCAGGACATTGCAGCAGACATGAATGTCTTTGAGAATGGCTTCCCGAAGCATCACTGGTCCCCAGTGCCAAGCTCAGACACTCCATGCTAAACCCACCAGGCAGCTTCTGCCTGCTCTGACCAAAGGGAATTCTCTACTTTGAAACGTGAGCAATGCAAGGAGGTTTCAGCCCAGACCCCCTCCAACCCGAGGGAATCCCAAGGAGCTGCACACCTACAAGCTATCAGCAGGGTCATACAGTCACCTTTTGTTCGTGGGGGAGCAGCGAGAACAGGACTAGGGGTTTCCCTTCCTTGAAGCTCTCCATCACCGAGACAGGGACATTGCAGACATGAAGTGTAATGTACCAGCCCACCTGCCAACAGAGGATCAGTTGAGAATATTTTTCTCAACCAAAAAAGTGCCAGAAGTAAGATGTGCCTGAGTTAGGGAGGGAATTCAGGAGAACATCATCATCTGATCTTAGGGCTGCGTGCTATGAACCACCTCCCTGATTAAGTCATTCCTGTAGGGAAAGAGATCAGCAAAAGGGAGTTACCAAGGCTCCTTCAGTCTCCTCTTTCTCTATTTGACGTAAGAGGTGCTTTCTGGTTCGGGAGAAGTCCTGGAACTGGAAAATCCTGGCATAATCCCTTGGAAGGTTCTCTTTGGGGTCCCATGGGGAAGTCCGGAAGCTTTTCAATCCCCTGTACTTCTGGAACCTAGAGAACAAATAGGAAAGACAAACCTTCACCAGTGGAGGTGTGTGGCCATCACCTCCTGAGATAGCAAAGCAAACACTAACCCTCAGGAAAGATCTTAGTGCAGAGAGCACTAAAAACAACAGCCAACTCCCTAAATAACCTGCCCTTGCATCAGGGCCACCCTCCTCCCACTCCCAGCCCAGGACCCAGCTCTCCCTGCTGCAGGGAGCTGCCCAGGCCCCCCTGCTGTCCCCAACTAGTGCCTGCCCTGGAAGCCTCAGAGCCTAAGAGTGAGTCTTCACAAGAGTCCTTCAGCCAGGTTCAGACACCACGGCTAAGACATCATAGGCTTCCTCACCAAACCAGACAGAAAGGCACCTTTCAGCTCCTCTGGAAAGCATCCCAGTTGTTACCTGACTCTGGCAGGTACGTCACGTGGTGTATCCACCTCATCTGGAAACATTTCATCCATTCTCTCCTGTTTGTATCTCTCCAGCATCTGTTCATCTTCCTCCATCTTCTCATCGTACTGGTCGTCCCGCAAGCACTCGGAAACGGTCATGGTCTCGCTCTGCTCGTCTCCAGCCTCCTCCTCACTGCTTTCCCCCTCCTGACACAGGGCAGCACAGAGCCCGTGAGCACAGAGCTGTCCATGCAGCACTGAAACCCCATGTGTGTGCTCACACTGTGTGATTTGTGACCCCAAAGAGACCCCAGCCCCTCAGTTTGGTGTCTAACAGGCCAAAGATGTACCATGATACACATGAGAGATTTAACTGTGGAAATCCAGGCAAGTCCTGGCTCTGCGTCATGCCCTTGCATGGAGCAAGCTGGAAGGACAGGACTGTCCTAGAATATGCAATAATACCCTGGAGATCACCTGTACTATCAGCTCTTGGACGTACCTGGGAAACTGCCTCTTCCATCAGATCATCATCAATGTCATCATCTTCGTCATCGTCTTTCTCACTGCCTTCTTCTTCATCATCCACAATCCAGGCAGCCTGGTACTTGGATGTGCCTTTGGGGACCTTCACCACCCTCCTGTCTGCCTTCAGAGAATCTGTAGGATTCCCACCAGTGGTTAATACAGGAACAATGCTCCTTCCCCTCAGCAACATTTGCACCAGGACAGGCAAGATCAGATCTAAACCACAACTGCTACTTCCCAACACAGAATTTGTCAGGACAGCCAAAATGTAACCCTGCTAACTTCCCAGGCAAACCACACAGCCTGCTGGTCAGGTGATGGAACTAGGAATGGAAGCCCTGGACTTCCGAATAGGATGTTTCTTCAGAGCCATCCTGGTGACAGAGGTTTCTGACAACCCTCTTAACAGCAACAAGGAAAAGATACAGAACTATTGCTGCTACACACCCTCTGCTTCTTGCAGTTCTTCTTCAGTAGGCCATGTCTGCTCCCCTTCCATTGGATCGGGAACCACTTCTGACTGCAAAGACTCCTGCTTGCTTGGATCTGCCTTCATCAGGACTTTAACATCCTCCTCCATCTCATCAGTACCATTTACAGGGTCCTCCTGAAGAGCAAGAGCAGAGTTCCCAACTCTGAACACACCTAGTTAAAGCTCTGCAATCCGTCTCAAGTAAACTCCTTTCAGAATCACATTCATTATGTCGTGCCATAACGCTCATTACATGCAGCAGGCAAGGAACCTCAGCCCTGCAGCACAACACAGATACAACTCTCTTTCCCCTCTCCTTGCCCACATACACCCGGTTGTATTTTCCCCATGGAAGTTTAGAAACCTCGTGTTCTAACAGGACTGGCAAAGCCCTTGGCCCCACACCTACCTGTATTTCCATGTCCTGGCTCCTCTTCTGTCCTTTAACCACGCGGGGGTTCAAACAGAGGGGGTCAGGGGGAGCATCCACCTGGCTGACCTGGAAATCTCCATGCCCCACAATGTGCACCAGGCTGTTCACATTGAGGGTCTGTCCCCGGACAAAGCCAGACACCTTCAGGGTCCCAACCAGGTTGCTCTCCTGACCAGGGACAAACTCTGCAGCGTAGGCGAGCAGGTGAGCGCGCCGGTCCCGGAACGCGAGGTGCCGCTGCTTCTGGGTGCTGAGGTGCCTCAGCAGCAGCGAGGATTCCTGCTCCGTGTTCAGGGGGAACAGCTTGGCCTCGGGAAAGCGCTTCTCAGTGGCTTTGGCAAGCTTCTTTCTGGCATCTATCCGCTTCTTAGGGGGCAAGTCGGTGCCCCCTGGGACAGCAAGAGCTGCCGAGCAGAGAACAGAGCTCAGGATCACGTCGTAAACCTTCTTATGCCCCTTTTACCAAATAAAGACAAACACTCAGGTATCAGCAACCCAAATAACCAGATTTGCACCCCAAGGTGCAATGGCAGTTTTGCTCTTTTCAGTGGTGCTCAGTGACAGGACAAGAAACAATGACTATAAACTAAAAACACAAGAACTTCCACCTCAACATGAGGAGGAACTTCTTTCCATGGAGAGTGGCAGAGCACTGGAACACGCTGCCCAGGGAGAGTGTGGAGTCTCTCTGTCTGGAGACATTCCAAACCCACCTGGATGCGTTTTTGTGTCACCTGCTTTAGGTGACCCTGCCTTGACAGGGGGGTTCCCTTCCAACCCTATGTGATTCACACAGTCAAAAGAACATCTCAGACAGAAAACCTGTCTTCAGAAATAAGATTCTGAGATCAAATGAGACCCTGGAGATAAGGGCACAAGAACTGAATTTAGCAAGAAAGTGCCTGAATCCCTTAGCTCTGCACACTTTCATAACCATCACAGTGCTGACACCACCACACACCCAGAGGCCTCAACCCACAACACCCTTTTATCTCCAGTACTCCCCCACCACGGAGTAACACAAAAAGGCACCACGAGCATGGCATTCACCCAACTGATCTATGCTCAGAAACAGATCAAGGACCTGTGATAGCCTATTAACAGGTGGAGTTTTTAATCACTGCAACAGCAAATCCCCATCAAGTACCTCCACCACCACCCCAAACCCCTCAACATTACTGGCTCACTCACCATAACTAGGGAGTCCCTGTGCGAAGAGGCAGGACAGGCAGTGCTCCCCTGCACTGTCCCAGCCATCTACAGGGTCCAGGATGAACAGGAGGGAGTCAGCGACCTTGGCAAGGTCTAAGACAGCATGAAGGTCCCCTGCACACAGAACATCTCCTTTACTGGGGCTGCCAGGGGTGTGGAGCCAAGAGCCCGACCCACAGCTGCGCTTCCTCACCTGCCTGTGCTGTGACAAAGCGCCAGCGCTGCTTGAGCCGAGGGCAGAGGAGGGCAAAGGCACCAGCTCTCCCCTCATCTGCACGGACCACGGCCGAGTCCTGGCTTTGCAGCAGCCGGAGGCTGTCCTGGGCTGCAGCCCTGCTGTGCAGCTGCACCACAACCACGAGGTGCGGGGGCCCATCCCTGCTGCCCAGGCTCCGCTTCTCTGCCAGCACCTGCGGGCACCACTGCAGAGCATCAGTCCCAGCCCACAGCCCAGCTCCTGTCCCGCCTCCACGGATCAAGAACAGATTCCACACCTCCACCCGAAACCGCTTGGTCCAGTAATGCTCCGCTTGCCCCGAACAGAACTGGCTCAGGCACCCACTCCTTTCCCTGGCACAGCTCCTCATCTTCCCAAAAATGCCCAAATTGGCTCAGTTCCATCACCCACATCGAGACCCGCACCGGCCCCACTCCAACCCCCCTCCGGCAAACACCCGAACCGACCCGCTCCCTGCTCCACCCACAGCCCCGCAACCAGCCCCACCCGCCCGGTCCCCCCGGGGGCCCCTCACCGCCTCCTTGCGCTGCCGGCGGAGCTGCAGCGCCTGGTGCCGCCGGTCTACCCTGCTGAGGTCGCGGAGCCGCCGGCGGGGCTGGGCCTTGACGGGGACGCGGCCTGCGGGGGGAGGGAGAACGGTCAGGAGGGCCGGGGGCCGGCGGGGAGCTTGTCCCGCGGAGACGGGGAGCTCACCTCCGGCGCGGCGCTGCGAGGAGCCGCTGTGCTTGCCGCCCTTGTGCGCCTTGTTCTGCTGCTTCAGCGGCCCGGGCCGGTGCGCGCCCGCCGCCATCACCATTACCATCCCCACGCGGCCGCCGCGTCACTTCCGGCGCGCCGGGAGCCCCGCACCGACTCACGTGGTGGCGAGAGGGAGGGACGGGGGAGATAGAGGGGAGGGACTCCCGGGATAGACACCCTCCCACCCCTCGGGACAGACGGATTCCCCGGGAGAGGGCACGGGGCGAGCCACGGGAAGGGGAGGTGATAGGAGAAATAGAAACTTCACTCACAGTACCCCGGAATGCCCAAATAAGGAACAATGTAATCTTACAATAAGTCCTCGAGAGTTAGACAGATGAGGGATGTAACTCGAACAAACCGGACGTAAACTAAGCTCTGTGTGCCCAGATAAAATAAAGAACAAACGTTGCAGGTTTTGGGGGTGAAGCACAATGACGCTGTGCCTGAGCCAGCGCTGAAGTCAAGACGACGAGGAAGACCCGGAAGGACCAAAGGACTTTCCTAAAGAAGGGTGGTTATGTAAAACAAACTAATGAATATGTATTAAGTAAAGGAGAATACCTAATGAACATGTAAACAGTATGTGTAATAAAAAGCCCTGTCCGTGTCACTCGGCACGTTCCGATTAGAGGAGCTATCCTCCGAACGTCCAGCACGCTGAATAAAGAGGAATCCCCTTTTTAACATCTACAAATTGGTGTTGAGAAGTTTGTTTCTGCTGCTCTTTGGTATCAGAGGAGAGGGGAGCGGGGTTGGTGCCTGTAGTGCCGCGGGGCAATGAGAGCCGTGAGCCAGAGCCATTCCTTCAGCGCTTTATTGGTTGGTTCTTTGTACAGAGGTATTTACACAGAGAGGGACAGCGCTCCGGGAAGGGGCCTGAGGGATGAAGCAGTTGAGAAAAGGCCCTGCCAAGCCCCTGGCACGGCACCCAGGCTCCCAGGCAGGTCGGCGCTGCCCACTCCGCAAAGACCGATAGAGCAGAAACATTCCTACCGTGCCTCACCCGTCTGTTACTGGCAGCGCTGGTGACCTCGGTCTTGCCAATCATTATCCAGCCAGGAATGTCTGCTCCTAGGCAGAGGCCTCAGCCCTCCCCAGCCTCGGGGGCATATCACACCAAAGACACTCATGGGCACCTCACAGCTGCCAAGGCTGGCCCTGCCAGAGCCCCTGCCCAAGGACTACTCCATCCTGTAGGGATAACAGCTCTCTGCTTGTTACGGGAAGCATTAGGGCCACAGCACCCCAGAAACACGCGGGTGAGCAGCAGGGTTAAACATTGACAGTGGTGTTGCAATTGCCAGTAAAGCTGGAGCAACCCGAGGGAAAGGCAGAGCAGCTGCTACTCCCACCCCGACTGAGCAACTGCATGGGAGGGAAAGAGCAGGTTCCTGCAAATCCCTGCTGCCTCTGAACTTGAGGCATTTTCCCCCCGCCCCTTTTCCTCCTATGAGGAAATCAGGATGACTGATCATGTCATGATCATGTCAGCTGTGGGTTGGTCTTCAGGGATCCTTTGCTACCCTTAAAAGCAGACCGTCTGTTTAAACCTTTCAAATTCTAAATATTAGCTTGTACTACCTGAGAGAAGGAAGACACAAAATAAGGAGACCAATGACAGATAAACACTATAGTATTAAGTCTCTCTACCCAGGAATCTGCTGGCTGTGAGAGAGCATGAGAATCTCTCCCACTGTCAAGGCTGTTTGTCCATCAGCCAAGACAGCCCACAGCAGTGCTACAGCTCTGCCTTGCAGAGCCAAATGCAAAGAGGCTGCTTAGAGGGGACGTGGGGGAAGAGGGAATAACTAAGATACTTCTAAATCAAGAAAAACATCCCATGAGTTAAGTTATACCTTGTCATTTGAGCAAGACCAGGGGAAGGAGCAAGGTTGGAAACTTCCTGCTTAGGACTACCACAAAGCCCTCTGCCCCTGTGAGTCACCCAGATGCCTGGACGCCCAGAGACAGCCAGAAGGGTCCCACCACAAAGGCTGATACCTCTCCAGATATCTGCAATCCTCAAAGCTCCTGAGAGCTGCTCGAGCTCGTAAGAAGAGCCAACACCTGACTTGCACTGTGGATTTGGCCCTTCATGTGTAATAATTCCCTAACATCCATATATCATAGGCTTACAGTGATCTGCACAGTTCTGCAGGGCCCTTCACACACACTACCAGAAAATCACAACCCGAGAAAAGAGGAGCAGAAAGCCAAGCACTACCTCACCGAGGCTGACAGCACTGCAAGTGAAAACAAGTTCTTCCTCTCAAAGCAGAAACAACCAAGGAAATATGGACACAGTCACAGTGTGAGCAGGGAAGAACTCTCCCAGCAGCTAGGATACAAATCCCTGCAGCAAGGCAAGCCCTGGCAGGGGGAGGGCTCCCTTTAGCTCTCTTGTACCATCATAAAATGCAGCCTGGTGGTCACCACACACAGGACACTGTGACAGCACCTGCTCAGCACCACCTGTCACCCACCTTGTCCCCTCTGCACTCTCTTGTCCAAAAAAACAGGCTTCACATCACAGCACACAGCCCAGTGCCATGAGGAGTGGAGCTCACTGGCTGCTCCAGCCCTGGCTGAATCCCAAAAAGCAGCTGCACTGCAGGGATGCTGAGCTCACATTCCTGCTCCCTAGAACAGCCTCACTGCTGCCTTCTGAAGCGGCAAGAACTTTGGGCTGACTCCACGTTGGGGAGCAACAAGCTGGGACAGGCTGGATGCAAAGCCAAGGCCTTGGTTTATGAAGGAAGACTGGTTGCAACTGGAAGGGCCAGTTTATTAGAGAAACCTCACATTGCAGAGAAGTCACAACACATTGGAAAGGGTCCAGGCCTGCCGAGGGGGGCCAGTTCTTCTGCAGCAGCACCATCTACATCCCCCAGCTCCAACCCCAGCAGGTGCCACAAAGGGAAGGGTTACCTGTAACACAGCTTACGTTTTACAAGCAGCCTGAGAGAGCCAGTATTAAAGTTCCAAAAAGCCTCCCCATCAGACAACAGTTAAAACAAAAATGGTTTAAAATGTTTAAAAGCTTCGTGTTCTTGGCTGCAGCATAAATGGGGAGGCAAAGGTCTACAACACACACAGGCCTCTGTGGGTCTCAGCACTCGCTCTGATCTACCAGTGAAGGCCGGAGGGAGGGGTCTTCTCGTCTTTGTTGCTTTCCAGAGAAAAGGGTGGGATTCGGACATCAAAGTGGGAGCCATCAGGCCTCTCAAATCGAAAAGTACCCCTGCAAAATAATGGCAGAGATCACACTGAGGCCAGGGACAAACACATCTAGGAAGCATCAGCAAGAAGGTAAGACATGAGCTCTTCCATATCCTGTGCTAGGGACTCTGAGGGTTTGTCTGCAAGGCTGGTCCAGCAGCAAGGACACGGGTTCAGCAGCAGGAACATCCGCTGCCAAGATGACTCATTTATTGAGGACTCCTGGGTGGTTTCACATCACATCTCTAAAACACATTTCCTGCACAAGCTGTGATGATTGCAGCCCATAGGAGGCAAGTACCTTCCATGCACCTGCAGTGGTGTTCACCCAACTCCCACTCCACAGGAGACAGAACCATCCAAGTTATTTTTACAAACTGATTACATGTAAGTTCAGATTTGTATTCCTTGGCAGAAGCTCCACTTGTTAAGGCATCTGTGACAACAAGAAATCCCATCACGGATGTAATTTGGAATAGCTTCTGCTTTGCATTTCAGAATTGAACCAGCCTGTCCTTGTGCAACGAATTTGTTTACTGCTCTGAACAACAGATGACTGTACTGCAGGACGTGATATGGGCACAAGGATCATGGGGATAAACCAATAGGTTCTCAAGACAGAGAGAACACAACTGAACACCAGAAATCAAGCTGAGCAGCTTCTGAGCTACAGAACCTTTGCCTCTTTCTCTTCAGAAAGTGTGCAGGAGGGAAAAAACTACTAGATCATCTGGTTTCATTTCCCAGGGCATGCATTCAGGCAATTCAAAATGCTTGACATGGCAAACCAGAGTATATACTACATGCAAAGAGCTGCTCTCTTGCTTTTCCCAACTCAGAGGCAGCTTAACTCTGAAGCAGATTAAAAAATGCACACCAGAAAGACCTGTCATACAGAAGGCAAGAGGTGTCTGTGCATTCCTTGTCCACAGAGAGCTGACACTAAATGTGCTAACACAGCCAAAATGCAAATAAAGGGAAATTGCTTTAACCCTGTGCCACAGGGAAAGAACAGCTCTGCTGAGCACTTCCCTACCTGCTCTCACAGAAGAGGAGGCTTGAAAACCAGTTAGACTGAAGGCCTTATCTGGTCTACACTGGGAAAAACCTTGCATGCCAATTCCTTGTGGAAACAGAACTGTATAGGGATAGAGTTAAAGCCCAGTCCTTTCCCAGGAGAGAGGATACCAGTACCCACATCCCTGCTGCCAAGGGAATCACCAGCACGAGGCCTTGCTTCCTGCATCATGGAGTGAAAGGGACAGAAGCTGACTACAGCAGAAGATGATAGAGAATTGATTCATATCTTCAAATCCAGTCTAGTACAGACCACAGAAGGAGAATAAATTAGCCTAGAACCCCTCCTGGTGCAGAGAATCAACAGATCATCTTATCACTAACCAGAATCCAACTGGAGAGAAGCTCATCAAATTTTAGCTACTAAATATGTCCCATCCAGTCCGCTTCCACACAGCTTTCAGCCACAACTCCAGGCTGCAAAGCTCACCACTGTGAGGTCCTACATCTAAAACACTCCTTCAGTAATAAGGGCTTCTTACCACATGTGACCACTGGAAGCCTGCAGGGAGACGTGACTGCTGTACTGAAATGCTGGCTGTTCTTTGGACAGAACTGGCTCCTGAGGAGACAGAAGACCACTGGGCATCAGCAACAAATCTTAATATTCTAAAGACAGGTATCAACAGGAAATTTATATAGCATGAAAAAAAAAACAAACCCAGAGACCCACACCTCAGCACCACTACCAATTACACAGCAAACAACTCGCCCAGTGAGCAGTGCCAGAATCCTGTTATTATTCCAGTTTTCCCATCACCAGTCATTTAGGATCATTCTCTAATACTCAGTGTGAAGTTTTGGTTCATGCAGACTTAACAACAGACGAAAAGCTTGTGACTCTTTTCACTGCCAGTTTCCCATTCCATCTATTTCCACTGCCCACTAAGCAATTTACTGGCAAATCAACCCAACCGACCGAGAGGGCTCCAGCAAAGGGCTGTGCTTCCCAAAAAAAAGGCTGCATGATACTTACCCTTCCTACAACACCACGGCCCCGGACCGTTTCCAAGGTGCCAGACAAGCTAAATATCCTCCAGTGCCGCTCTCGGAGCTGAACCACTTCACTGTCAAGGTTCTCCAAGCGAATACAGTAGCGCCACTGGACAGAAGAAAGACTGCTGTCAAGGACTGGAATCAGCTGCAGCCAGGTGATAACCCACAGCCGATACTGGGAAACAGTTGCCAGGCGAGGGCTACTCTCCCTCAGAGCTTATCACACAGCAATGATGCCACAGCAAATAAACTCCTTCCCTTTAGCTGCTCCGTGAAACAAAAGGCACTTACCCAGTAGACATGGGAATTCTGGGCTTCCTGTCAAAAGAAACAAAAGACTTTAGAAGCTGCCCTTCGACACGCGGTGCCAAAACCTCTTCAGCTGTCAGCATAGCACCAGCACAGGGGCTCTTGCTCCGTGCCAGGTTGATGCAGACAACTCACATGAGCACAGACAGCTGCTCTCCGAGGCCATCCATCAGCATAGCCTGGCACTGGCTCTGCTCTACACATGTAATCATGAGGTGGGAGATTTGCAAGGATCTCGTGACAACCCAGGGTTGAGCTCCATGTTAATTACGCACTTTCTACAGATCTAGAAACACCCGTTTCCTTGCCTTCAGGCACCTGTTTTTCTGACAAGGTTAGGACAAACATCAGTTGGGCTCCACAGAAGTTGCAAATCCACACCAAAATGTCCATCTGCCATGGCATGGAGTCCCTGGCAGCTGTGCTCAGAAATCAAACCTCTGGGGGAATTCCCAGCCCTCCCACTCAGGAGTCTGTTGAAGCCTCATTATTTCGGATGGTCCACATGAAGTGTGCTCTTTATGCTATAAAGAGCATATGGTTATCAGCTAAATCCAGAAGGCTTCAGCCAAACCCTTTAACCCACACTGGAGCCAGGAAACAGGCAGACACCCACAGCCCATCAGTGGGCAGGATAACAGATGTGTCTGTCCTTGCAGGGCAGATGGCCCCGGTGCCACCTCATGCACGCCCATCTCTGAGTGAGGCAGTACAGGACTAATTCACAAGCCTTCCTAAAGATCTTGCTAGCACTGCTCTGCCGAATATTACAGGGTAATTCCCATCCTACTGATAACAACCAAATGCCAAAATCCTCCAAAAATGCGTGACAAAACAGTCTCCTGTTCACACCTCTGCTGCACATTATGAGAATGAAATTGCAACTGTGATTAAAGTCATTTCTGTCATTAACTGTGATTAAAATGTCCTTTCTCCAGTAAGGAGAAAGTACCCTAAGTCAGTAAACTGGTCTTAGAAAAACATGTCAGTTAAGCAGATGGCAGAACTAACACACCAACATGCAGCACACACCTACCCTCATGCCCATGTAGAAAGGGATGACCGTGACGCGGATGTTCTCCGTGGTTTCTCGGTGCACATCAGAGAGCTCCAGCCAGGGGTGGTTCTTCTCCTGCCATGCACATAGAGTATCCCTTGCTACAAAAGGTGGGACTGTGGGGAAGGAAAGGTGAGAGTTTATGAGAGGCAATACTGTACCTGGCATGCTCTCCCCTCAAAGTAACTCCTTTCAGGTTAAAAAAATTATTGAGAGGTGGCTTTACTGTAACAAACTCCAAACCAGATATGATTTTTACACCATATCCAAGATGATGGGTTTTGAGCACTTGTTACAGAGCACCTCAAGCATCTGGCTCAGAAGAGTTCCCTGTGAAGCCAGAAATTACCTTTTGTTTGGTCGTACATGAGGAACCTCTCAAAGAGCTCATGCTGGATGGGCACTTGATCAGTGGAGCTGTAGGGAAGGATATCTTCATGGCTTACATAGTCTAAACCTGAAAAAGAAACCCCAAAAGCCTTGGAACTTCCCCAGCAAAAGAGCAGCTCGGAAGTCTCCCAGCAGAAAAACAGATCACACCAGTGACAAGGTAAGAAAAGGACTTTGTCAGCAGAAGGTAAAGCTAATACCACGACTGCAACCAAGGATGGAGGAAATAGGCCAGCAATAACCCTTGGCAGCATTCTCCTGTGAGATTTCTCCATGGAATGATTCCTGTCATAAACACACACTGCCTGCAAAGTGCCTGCACTGCCCCAAACAAAGAACAGCCTCTATGCAACTTTGTATGGGACCTATATCCCAAGAGATTAAATCAGGCACAGCTGTGTCTGATCACAGAGTGCCCAACTTCCAGCTCTCCAAAGGGCTTCATGTACTTTAGTCACTCTGTTGTTTCCTGCCCAGCCCTAAACTATGGACAAATCCACAACAGGAATGTCTTGTAGGAATTGCTGCTGGCAGGAGCTGACCACTGACAACTCTTCTGACCTCCACTCACGACAATCAGAGGCTGAAGGAGGATTTTGCTCACCTGGGATGGCATAGAGGGCTCTGCTGTCGTCGTGATTTGCCAGGAACGTCACCGCTTCCGTCTGTGATCTCTGGGACTGAGAAAAAGGGAAGCTTATGTCTTTCTGTGTGGATTGTTGTGGGCCAGTTTCCAGCCCTGCTTCAGTTTACTGTTGTGGTTTGTAAAGCGTGAAATGTTTATTTAACCAATTCACCTCAGAACACCTCTCCTTTTCATTCCTCTAGACTGACTAACAAGTGAGGAGCACTTTCAGTGCTGCAACCCACATTCACAATGTGCATGCAACAGAGTGGGAATGATAACAGGATGAGGAAAGGAGGCTGGAAAGGGGAAACATGATCCAGAAAACAGTAATATGACATTCCAGTGTACCTTTCTCAGGGAAAATACGTCTTGAAGAACGAATTTGTCCTAGTCAAATTTAGCCACCACAGCCATTTTCTTTCAGTGCCTGTCCACCTGATCCACTCACATATAAGAAGACACTTGAGTTTCAATACCAAGTTTACTCCTTACTTACTATATGTGGACAATCCCGGGCATCTATTAACACCTGGTAGTAAGTGTGTGTTTTGCCCTTGACCTCTTTGGACCCATGGCCTGCCACATTCTCGTTCCTAAACAGAAAAGCAGAGCTCTGAGCTCAAGTGCAGGATTGCAGCAATTTCTTGTTACCAGAACCAAGCACATACACAAACAATGATTTTAAAAAAAAAAAAAATACATTTCACAGTGTGTAATCATTTGATTCCATCCAAACCAAATCCTTGTCAGCCACCCACACAATTACAGACAGATCAGCCAAGATGCACACTGACGGTGTTTGGCAGAGACACAACAGCTCTGTTGTCAGACAGCTCAGAGGTTCTTCCTGCTCAGTCCAGTCCCCTCTCTGGGATGGGTATTCCTACTGCTCTCTGATTTTTCTCCCTGCTTGATCCTTATTCCTTCCCAGCACATCTCATGACAGGGAAAGGGATGCAAGAGGGGAGAGAACTGAACAGCAACTCAAGAAGGATGAACTTGGCCTAATGGGTTGAAACTGGGGAGGAGGCTGACAAATCCAACTCACTGGCAGTTTTCAGAAGGAGCAGCAGCAGTCTGCAATTTGTAACACAGGAACCTGGAGCTAACTCAAAATGGGTGGGTTTTTTATTAAACAAAATGCCAGGAGCATGAATTTTTAATTGTTTTTTATTTCCTTCACACACACACATACTTTCATCCCATCTCTAATAAACACAAAATTAATACACCTGCAATGTCTCTTCTTTAAGCACCTCTCCTACTTTACACTCATGCAAACAGACCATTGGCCTCCTTAAAAACATTTGTTTACCCCAAGCAGGAAACTTGCTACAAAATGAACACGTAACATAACAGCAACATAAGCCAGAACAAACTCTCAAATCCTTACTTTTCTGTGACAGGAGAAGCCACATCCCGATCATAAAGCCTGGCTTGCCAGGGAAACAGGACTATTCCTCGATAGCCAAACACACTGTGCAGGAAGAGCTGAAAGGAACAAATAATTGCAGTTAAACCCACAGCAAGCTTTAATCAACATAGATACAACAGAAAACATGAAGCCAAAAGCCCTTTTCTGATAGTATTTAAAAGATCTGTTAACTGAGGTAAAACTAGAAATGTTTACAAAGGGTTTGAATGCGTGGGATGGGGATACAGGGAGAATCACCACTGTGAGAACCTAAAGCAGAAACAGCAAGCACAAACAGTCAGGGATGAGAAATCAACATAATCTCTATCCCACAAAAGGGGACTAAATCAGTAATTAATAGAGCAGCTGAAAGGAGACCAATACGGGAGAGACTGCTCAGAAATAGAGCTTGAGTCGTGAGCACAGAAATGGCAAATTTAATTGTTATTTCTTAAATTCAGAGATTGTCTCTTCCGATTCCTGAAGGAGAGAACCCTCAGTGGAGCAAATGTCGTAGAGCTGTTGTGTCTGGCTGCAGATTCTTATCAACCTGCTATTGTCAGATGACTGACAAACTGCAGACACAGCACAGACAAAGAGCACTGAGCTGTGAAACTTCTGGCCTTCTGCTATACTACAGCAGTCTCCTTACGGGAAATCCCTCGGCTGTCTGATCCCTGTGGCACGACCAGGGTCAGCTCTGCCCCCAGAACCCCTTACCTGACCAGTCTCATATTTGCCATGTTGCTTCGGGGCCTCAAACACCCCCACAGTCTCCAGCACTTTGCCCTCCGGACGGTTCCTTGGAGCAGAGAGGCAGCTTGGAGGGTTTGCAGGGGCTGAACCAGCCAGGGGAACACAGCACCCGAGCCCAGGGTGATGCACAGACACTGCTCCCACCTTGTGCCTCCCTCGGGTACCACACACCCCCTCACGAGAGCCCCACTATGCACCTCCTGCCCCCACCCTTTGCCAGTCTCCCCTTTCTCAATTGTCCTCCACATCCCCATCCACTTGTCCCTTTATCCCAATCCCCTTTCCCATATCCCCGCCCCAGCAAGCCCAACTCCTTCCTAGTCTTCCCCCAACGACCCAACAGCCCCCAACCCGTTCCCCGAACACCCTCTCAATCACTCCCATTCCTAAACACCCCCCACGGCCCCCCCCCCGACCTGCCTTCCCGAACCCGCCGACACCCCAACCCTCCCCTCAACCCGCACACCAAACACCCCCCGCGAGCCTCGAGCCCCTTCCCAATCGCTCCCATTCCCAAGCACTCCCTCGCAGCCCCTCACCTCCTGTTTCCCCTCCCAACAACCCCCTGCCCTCCCCTAACCCTCCCTCGGCCCCCCGCCCAGGGCCTAAACACCACCACCCCCCACAGGCCTCACCGCGACGACAGGTGCCTCCGCGGCGGCAACAGCAGCGGTGGGAGCGCCGCGGTCCCCGCCCCGGTGCCCAGGGCCCGCAGGTGGCGGGCGGGGGGCGGCTCCCAGAGCGGGGGCGGCCCGCGGGCCCGAGCCCGGCCCAGCGCCGCCGCCACGTACCGCCGCGCCGCGCCGCCCGACATCCCACCGCCCGCGGCCCACAGTGCACCGCGCGGCACCGCCCGCCACCGCCCCCCCGCTCTCCCCGCCCCCTCCCCGCGCGGCCGCTCTGCCCCGCCGTCTCTATGCTCCCCCCGGTCGCCTTGGAGACGGCCGCCGGGCCAACATGGCGTCGTCGGTGCGGGCCGGGCCGCGGCTGCGGCGGGCGGTGCAGGCCGGGGAGCTGGCGGCGCTGCCCGCGGGGCTGCGGGGTGACATGGAGGCGGCGCTGGCGACAGAAGGAGCGCTGGTGCCTTTTAGCCTGCTGCGGAGGGTGCACGCCGCGCTGCGGGAGGCAGGTAGGCCGCACTGCGCCGCGGGAGGCGGTGACCGCACCGTGACCGCACCGTGACCTCGCTTTCCCCCCATACCCCACACAGGCTCCCCACTGCACCTACACGAGCTGCTGGAAGGCTGCGAGATCCACCTGCCCGAGGTGCCGGTGCCGCCGCGGGTAGGTGAGGGCTGGGCAGAAGTCGCGGGAGGAGGTGGCGGCGGCCCCCGGTTCTTACGGTGGGTCTGTGCTTCCCACAGAACCCCGAGCTGGTGGCCCGGCTGGAGCGGATCAAGGCCAAGCTGGCACACGAGGAGTACCAGCGGATGACCCGCAACATCACCGGCCAGGTGAGGGGCTGCTGCAGTGCCTGCTTCCAGGACTCATCCCTCAAACGCGTGGCAACCTGACAGCAAAGGAGATTTGCCTCTTAGAGTGAGTGCAGTGCACAGGGAATGTGGCGGGGACTGGAGGAGAGCACGCTGTGAATGCACCAGGAACAACAGATCCGGTGCTGAGGGCAGGTGTAGGACAGGGTTAACAGGGTGGTGAACAGACATACTGACTTTTGGGAACTGCTCACCCGTGCCAAAGATCTGAGGTTCTGATCTGGGAGACTGAGCACCCAAGGTAAATGTTTGACTGGGAGCATCCCTGCTACTTACATTTTTGTCATAGTTTTAAAATTATCTCATCATGTCAGGGTAAAACTGAAAAAACAGGGTAATATTTAAGCATTCTTCCTTTCCTGAGAGAGCTGATATCTTCTGGCACAATAGTTGTTTGGACAAGCCAGCATCCCTTCCTGCTGGCATTCCTTGTGATCCCATCCTGTTATCCCTCCACACTGTACCTGACATCCTTGTGTGTTCAAGTCCCTGCACATTTCCTCCAGGCTTTGGTCTCTGCCAAGCTTGGCCACTCCAGGCTGGATGAGGCTTGGAGAAACCTGATCTAGTGGAAGGTGTCCCTGCCCATGGGAGAGTGTTGGAATGAGATGGTCTTTAAGGTCCCTCCCAAGCCAAACCATTCTGTGATCTGTGATCCAGGGTGGTTGTAACAGAGCTAAACAGCCACATTCCTTCCAAACAGTGGAGCAGAGCAGTGTTCCCACACCTCTGTGCTCATCACATCTTCCCTGCCCCCCGATATCATGGTGTAACCATGCCTGATGTGACAACAGAGCTTGACACCATCTCATTATTGCCAGCTGTGTGAAACAGGTGACAAAGTGAGACACTTTCGTGTCTCTAATAGAGACAAACCTCCAGCAGAGAAACCCACATGCAAGAAAACGCTCCCACTCGGAGAAGTGGTTTGATTAGAAACAATCCCTTCTGAACAGCCTTGAATCAGACCACAAACAAAATCCCAGAGAAACCTGTGTGCTGTGAAACTACTGTTCCCCCACAGCCCACCAAAACCTCACTGAACCTCGGAGTCCTGGGGGCAGCACAGGGCATTGGCATTGCTTTTATTCTGCACACATAATAACCATGTTATTATCAACATTAAAATACAACCGATCACAAGTTGTTTTAATCCCTTTTTTCAGGAGATGAAGGGGCCATTGGCTGAATTTGGGAGACAAGGTGAGTGGCTGCCTGTCTTGCTGACACCCAGCAGTGTTTGCTGACAAGACAGTCACAGGAACTGTTCCATGTCCAGCTGTTGACATCAGACTGAATATCTCACCAGAAGGTTTTCACACGCTAAAGTGTTCCTTGAATAAAGGAGCCTGGTGGTCATTCTTATCCATATTTCTGGAGGCACCAAGTGTGTGACTCCTGCGGGATTCCTGTATCCCAGCTGAGGTGGCCCCAGGCCAGCTCTGTAGTATGATTACACCTTATCCCCAGCCCTACTCCCCAGCCTTACTTAAAACCAACTATTTTCCCCCTTCTCTCCCCCAGTGCGCTCCGTGAAGGCCGTTGTCATCACCATATTCAACTTCATTGTCACCGTGGTGGCCGCCTTTGCCTGCACCTACCTGGGCAGCCAGTACGTCTTCGCAGAGACGGCAGCGGTGAGCGAGCACGGCCTCCCTGCAGCACACTCTGTGCTGCCCAGTCCAGAGTGGCACCACAACCACACACCCAGGTTCACCCTTCTCTCTTTTGTGTCCCCAGCGCGTCCTGTCAGCCGTCATTGTGGCCTCGGTGGTGGGCTTGGCCGAGCTCTACGTGATGGTGCGGACCCTTGAAGGGGACCTTGGGAAACTATGACCATGAACTGCAGCCTTCATGCTGGAGGCTTTTTGTCCTCCCCAGGAGCCGTTAATTTGGGACAGTTTTATCTTGTCCCATCTGTTTTTACCTGCTCCTGCTACGGGAAGATGGCTGCACTCCTCAGGCTCGTCCTTTGTTTCCTGCTCCTGAAATGAATTATGGATTGAAAATCCTGCAGCTGCAGAACAGGAGAGGGAATGGGTGATGGACTCTGACCACCCCAGCATGGAGAGGGGCATCAGCTCCCACCATCCCTGTTCTCCTGTGAAGTTCCTGTCCTTGTATTCTGGAAATAAATAACACTGTGTGTTTGTAACCTTCTTCCTTCATGTTGGGGGACATCTGCTGGTACGTGGAACACACAACTAAAAGACTCCACAGGGAGCTGTGAATCTTTCCCTCTGCATCCTGCCTCCTGCTCCATCCCATGTCAAAACCCCCCTCTGGCTGCCCTCTGCTCTGTCTGATCCCTCACTTGCTTTTGGGAACCATTATTCTCTTGAAGCTCAGATGGCAGCACCCAACCCAGCTGATGTTTGGGGACGAGCCCTTTCCCCATCCACACAGATCCATTCAGGAGGATGACAGAGTCTGGTGCAGCCACTTTGGGGTCGGCATCTGGCTCAGTGTCCTCACACGGGAGCTGCATGACCTGAGCCATGGCCCTGTGGCTCTTGGTGCCTCAGGGAGGAGCAGGAGCTGTAGATGGAGCAGTGAGAGATGCATGGTGCTCCCAACCCTCTGCCAAAGGGTACCCAGCTTCTAGGAGTAGGGAGGGGATGTGCCTTAATGCACATCCTGGGGCCTTTTTGGGTGTCATGGAGCAGAGAGCAGAGCCAGCTCAGTGCAGCCACAGTGGGGAGAGGGCACCCAGGCTGTCCCTGCCAGGCCCAGGAGACCTGGACACCTGCTGGGTGGGCACCCTGCCAGGGCTGGACACGGTGATTAATGCTCTGATGGCAGCTAAGCCTCTGTGGAAACACAGTTTAATATCCGATACGGGGAGATCTGCCGGCACCTGCGAACGTGCCTGCGGATTAGGGGCGGCCGCGCCACAATCATCCGTGGATACGGCCCCAGATTAAGGTATTTTTTTCCAAAAGATTAGTCGGTATTAGGGGGCTGATGGGGAGCTGCCCCCGCTGCAGCCGCACCGGCATTTAGGATATTGGATGACATCCTCGGGACCTTCGGGACCGGCAGTAATTCCACACCCTAATGAAATCGTGGCGCTAATCCGCAGGGGCTGCGATGCCATGGGGGTCCCCAGTGCCCAGGGGGTCCCCACCACGGCTACAGCTCGCCCAGGTTGGTGATGGCCGCGCTGTAGATGAGGTCGGAGATGGAGCCCAGCGAGGTGGGGAGGCCCCGAGCGGGGCTGCGGGCTCCCGGCGGCGGCAGGGCAGGGGCCGGGCCCGGGGTGCTGCCGTCGGGGGGTGCCGCTGGAGGACCCCGCTCCCCGGGAGGCGGCAGCGGCGGTAGCGGCGGAGGCTCCGGTTTGGCGCTGCGGATCCTGCGGGCGCGGCGATTCTGGAACCAGACCTGGGACGGGCGAGGGGAACTGTGAGACACGGACAGCGGCCCGACGGGACAGCCCCCTGGGGAAGAGGGGAGGTCCCGGCCCCGGAAGGGTGGGATGGAGGGGAGGGTCCCGTCCGCGCTCACCTGGATCTTGGCCTCGGGCAGCTGGGTGAGCTCAGCCAGACGCTCCCGGGTGGCGATGTCCGGATAGGGCACTGCGGCGAAGGCCCGCTCCAGCTCCGACAGCTGCCCCCGACTGAACGTGGTCCGCCGCCGCTTCCGCGGCCCCCCCGGGCAGGGGCAGGGGCACGGCCCCGGGCCGCCACCTCCTCCCGCCGCCCGCCCGCCGCCCGGCCCGCCCGCCCCCTCGGGGAAGCGGAGCAGCGGCTGGGGGGCGCGGGAGGTGCCCGGGGCCGCGCTCATCCTGCCCGGCTCCCCCGGCCCCGCCGCCGCCGCCCCGGCTTTTATCCCCCCCGAGTCCCCCCCGGCGGGCTAGGACCGCCCCGAGCGGGCGGTGCTGCCCCCCCCATCTCTTCCCGACGGCTCCCGGGGCCCGTCCTCTCTCCGCGCCCCCGATGGCAGTGCCCGATAGCCTCGGCTGACTCGGGGGCCGTCCCCCCCTGCACCCCCGGGGACCAGTAATCACACCACTGCTCGTACTGGCATCCCCCCCCGCCGCCGTCGGGGCACTGTACGACCCGTGAGGATCCCCGGGCTCTGTGACCCACCTGCCACCTGCCCCCTGCGCCCCCTCCCCGCCTCCGCGCCCGCCCCCCCGCTCGCCCCCCACTGTGCGGCCGCCGCTCTCCTGCGGGGCTGGCACGGTCAATGTTTAACCGGAGCGGTGGTACCGGTTGTGCGGGGCAGCCCGGGCCGGCTGGCGGTGGCTCCCGCCGGGACCGGCCGGGAGCTTCGGGCACCTCCAAGCGCGGGGTGCTTGAGGGCGCATGGAGCCGGAGGGGGAGCGGGGCGGGGAGCCCCAGATGGACCCCCGGCCCAGAACGCTCCCACGGGGCCAGGAGAGACCGTAAGTTGTGAGGGAGACGGAGCGGAGGGAGGCCACCGCGTCCTGGAGCAGCAGGACCTGGGCAGTGACGGCCCGGCTGATTCAGCCGGCGGGGGGAGGCATCGCAAATAGTCTGGGGGCGTGGGACCGTCCCTCTGAGGAGACATGGGGGGACACTGAGCTCTGTCCCCTGCCAGGGCCCGGGGCACAGTGGGCCTGGGAGGGCGGCTCGAGCGCAGCATGACCGCGGCTCCCTCTACCCCAGCCCGCGGGGTGCCGGCCGGCAGAACCCCCAGCGGGGGGGCACCCACCACCCCGCTGCCTTCTGCTCCCCACAGGAGCCCCGGAGAGGAGCGGGAGGGCCCCGTGGAGGGCAGAGAGACGCGGCTGAGGGTGGTGCTAAGGTAAGGAGGGGGACAAGAAGGGCTCGGGGACGCGGCAGGGATCTCCCTGCCTGGGGCAGGGGCACAGCGGAGCTCCCCGGAGTCCACAAGTAGTGACACCTCTGTGTCCCCCCATGTATCGTTAGGGTCCGACCACTGACCTGTACGGAGACGCGGCGAGGTGACCGGCGGGTTGTGCACAGCCTCGGTGACGGTGCGGTCCACGTAAGTGCCACCTCCCCGTCGGGGGGTCGGGGAGGGCTGCGGCACCCTCTGAGCTGCCTCTGTCCCCACGCCCAGGTGAGCGCGGCCAGGCACGATGCCACCTTTGGGTTCAGCGCCGTGTTCGACGCCGGCGCCTCGCAGGAGGCTGTATTCGAAGGCAGCGGGATGAGGCAGCTGGTGGAGCTGGCGATAGATGGGTAAGTCCCGGCCAGCCCCCCGTGGACCCCAACCCTCCATCCACCCCACGCCGGGCATCGTCGGCGGGTCTGCACTGCCGGGGTCGTGTCGGGAGGTGGCATCCCTGTGCCACGGCCTGGGGCCATGCCTGACGCTCAACATCTTCCCCAGCTTCTCCTGCACCGTCTTTGCCTTCGGGCAGACAGGTTCGGGGAAGACCTACACCCTGATGGGACCCCTCACCCAGGTACAACGCTGTCCCTCCGCACCTCACCTGATCCTGGTGGTGGGATGGGCTCTTCT
Organism: Neopelma chrysocephalum; assembly: GCF_003984885.1. NCBI lineage: Eukaryota > Metazoa > Chordata > Aves > Passeriformes > Pipridae > Neopelma > Neopelma chrysocephalum. The sequence goes on along the minus strand of NW_020897744.1, from coordinate 2,272,820 downwards.
TACCCGGTCATGCGCTCTGGGAGCAGGTGAGTGGCCAATACTATTGACCACTCGCCATTCTGGCATCTCTGCAGAGTGAGACCCAGCCGGCGTCCCCGGCCCTGCTGGGGCTGATGCAGAGGTCCTTCGCCTGCCTCCTGGAGCAGAGCCGGAGCCGTGGCTCAGACCTGGCTCTCAGCGCTTCCTACCTCGAGATCTACAACGAGCAGGTAAGTACCTATCCAGCCCCCATCCGGCCCTGCAGGCACTCTGTGCCCCACTGCCCCGTGCCTTCCCTCTGCCATACCCGCAGGTCCGGGACCTGCTGATCCCGGGGCCGCCGTGCGCTCTGCCCCTGCGGTGGAGCAAAACCCGTGGCTTCTACGTGGAGAACCAGCTCAGCGTGGACTTCGACAGCCTGGAGGCCATTGTCAGCCTGCTCCTGCAAGGTGCTGTGCCACAGGTGCAGGGCTGGGGCGTGTTCAGGGGGTTCTAGACCTGGTATGGGGGGATTCAGCCCCCTGCAGACTGTTCCCAGGGCTGGTGGGGCTCCGATGGCAGCCAAGAGGAACAGCTTCCCTTCCTGCCACAGGCTCTTGTCTGTCAGAGGGTGGACAGTGGGTGCTGTACCAGAGTGTGGGGTGTCCTGCCTCCCTGCAGCTCTCAATTCCATCCCTGGCAGGATCCCAGAGGCGACGGACCTCAGCACATGCCCTCAACAGGCACTCGAGCCGCAGCCACGCTCTTCTGACCATCCACATCCGCAGCCGGGCTGTGAGCACATGTCCTGCTCTGGGGGAGGGTTTGGGGGGCCTGGGGCTCATTGTGGGGGTGCAAACAGCCCCAGGCTGGTGGGGTCATGTCCTCCTCCTCAAGGTCACAATGGTGGGTCTGTGGTGAGCAGCAGGGAGCCCAGTTCCAGACCCAGGGGTCGGGGCACTGCTGTGGGCCACGGGGAAGGGTTGAGGGGCACCAAAGCATTACTCCACCAACATGGGTCCTCCAGCCCAGCGCCTGCCCCAGCAAGCAGGGCACACTCTGCTTCGTGGACCTGGCCGGCAGCGAGCGTGTGAAGGAGACCGGCTCCAGCGGGGAGCTCTCCGTGGAGGCCAACAGCATCAACCGCAGCCTCCTGGCACTGGGTAAGAGTTGTGTGACCCGTCAGGGGAGCACAAGCTGCTGGTTCTCACCAGAGCCCTGTTGCACCCTCTGTGGCCTATCCTTCGGCAGGACATTGCATCTCTCTGTTGGCCAAACCCCGAGGGAAGTGGACGCACATCCCATATCGGGACAGCAAGCTCACCCGGCTGCTGGCCCGCTCCCTGGGCGGCTCGGGCATCACCCTGATGGTACATGCATGGAGGAGGGCTGGGCAGGGGTCTTGCCTCATGGGTTGGAGGGCTGGAGGGGGACAGTGTCAGCTCACGTGCGTCTCTTCCTTGTCTGCAGGTCGCCTGCATCTCCCCGTCCTCACGCTGCCTCTCAGAGACACTGAGCACGTTGCACTATGCCAGCCGGGCTGGGAGGGTCACCACCAGACCCCTGGCCAACAGGGTATTACAGACAGGGAACCCTTCTGAGCCCCTCTGCCCTTCTTTTTGGACGTCCCTGAGCCCCCCCCTTATGCTCCCAGGTGTCCCGGGAGAAGCTGCTGCAAACCTTGGAGGAAGAAATCCATGCCCTAAAGCTGGAAAACCTCTCCCTGCGCCAGCAGCTGTGCCTGCCCAGGGTGCCAGTGAGGAGCACAGAGGTCCCAGGGAACCCTCCAAAAGCTTGCCCAAGCTGGGGAGGCAGGTACGGCCCCTCAGGGCTGCATCACCTCCCTCTTGAAGGGCAGCTCCCTTCAGAGGGAACGCCAGCCTGGCCCAGCCTCTACGGTCTCCTGCGGGATTTCGTGGTGGAGAACGAGCACATGAGGTATGGGGGGCATGTGCGGGACCCCTGAACAGGGCATCAAGGGGCCAATGGGACAGCCAGAGCCCCCGGCTGGACAGCTCTCAGTGCCGGCCAGCTTCTCCCAGGAACTCTGTGGGGCTGGGCAGGGCTCTGAGGCTCTCTGAAGGTTGCCAACGCCCTGCCCTGTTCCCTCACTGCTCCCCAGGCAGCCCCGGTTGTCCCCAGACCCCAGTGGTGACATCCCAGATGGCCCTTCCCACAGAGCCACCCGCAGCTCCTGTGACAACCAGCCCCTGCTCCGGAGTGCCCACGCCCCCCAAATCCCCCCCGGCCACTCCACAAGGCTCCGGCAGCCCAACACAACGTCTGCCTCCATCCCCCGGCTGCCGGTGAGAGTGGGGGACCCTGGGCTCCATGTGTATCCTGCCCATGGCAAGGGGAGGATGCATAAACCACCCACCTGCTGCTGTCCACTCTTGCAGAAGCTGCCTCCTGCCTCCGGCCGCTCCAGCTACCCAGGGTGCCCACAGTGCTGTCCTGGGCCAGCTGATGCCACCGTGTCCCAGGTACAGCCCCAGGGCTCTTTGGAGGGGGGTGGCACAGTGTGGCATAGCAGCCTTGCCCTCTCTGCTCTCCCACAGGTACTGCCAGTGCCCCCCGCGCCGCAGCCAGCTCCCCCTGAGGGAGGTGCTGGTGTTCTGCCCCTCAGACAGGAGGACACAGCTCTGCCTGGCTCCCACCAGCTCCACAGGCACCCCCAGCCACACCAGGGGAAGCGGTGAGAGCCAGGGCCACTGGGCATCAGCTGCAGTTCAGGAAGCCCTTGGGGTTTTGGGGCGGTGGTGAGACAGTGGGTCAGGGTTTGTTCATGTGTCCTCATGGCAGGAGCCAGGGCAGAAGCAGGAGCTTGTCTCAGCAGCACCCACTCCCTCGGGAGCTCCCAGGCCCAGAGTGCGGTCCCACCCCCGAGGGAAGGGTCATCCCTTCAGCACCACCATGGCCAGGATTGCCGGAGCCCAGAGGTGAGCAGGGCAATGAGGGGAGACCAGGCAGGGCCTCAAATGGGGTCCCTCTGGGATGGGCACCTATCCTCAGCACAGCCACTCACACATGGGGCTATGGACTGATCCCAGGGGCAGTGGAGAGCTGACCCTGCTGGCTCTCTGCTGGCAGCTGCCGGCACTGTCCCTCTCCTCCAGTGGGAAGAGGCACTGGTCTGGCTGGCAGAGCAGATCTGAGCAGACACAGTCGCACCGTGGATGGGGCCAGCAGCAGGGATCTGGCACGGACTGGGGGGACAACCACAGCTCTCGGGGACACAGGGATCTGGGACTACAAGGATCACGCAGACCCGTTGGACGGACATACACACAGGGCTCTCCAGCCTGCACGGCACTCACAGTTTATTTCTGTCTAGCTGGGGCTGTGCTGCCAGCGGCTCCGGGGATCCCACTCAGGTGCTCTCCTCCCCGGGCTGCGGGCAGTCCAGCCAGTACTGGGCGATGGAGCGGGGATAGCGTGGCTGCACCAGGTCCACGCGCTTGGTGCGCAGGTTGACGCGGTAGTACTTGTCTGGGAGGAAGGAGAGATGGCTGTCAGGACTGCCCTTGGCTGTGGGGAGCTGCCAGCCCTCACTGCCAGCCCTGGGCACCTTCCCACTGTGTCCCAGTGCTTGGGGACGTCACGGAGAGAAAGGAGCCCTCCCCCTTCCCTGGCAGCCCTGGTGCCACATCGTTCCCAGATCCTGCCATGCCAGACTCACCTCCTACAAAGAAGTAGACACTCTGGAGCGTCTCGCACTTGGAGCCTGACAGCCCATCGCTTTCGACACCGGCGGAGTCAGAGTCGTTTTGCAGCCAGCCCCACAATCCCAAATTCAGGGACCGTTGGCTGTTGTACCTCTTGCGCTGGCGGCGAGACTTCCTCCTCCGGGGCTGGTGGGAGGCCACGTAGATCCTGCCGGCCATGGCAGCATCCAGCGGGCTGGGCACCCCCCGCCAGTCCCTGCTGATGTGCCGTGGGCCACTCGCCCCAACTGGAAAAGGAGCAGGGGGTGAGTGAGAGAAGCAGCAGTGTATGAGGTGAGATGAGCCCAGCCCCATGGAAAACTCCCAGTGCCTGCTCCGAGACCCACAGGAATGCTCCAAAGGATCCCAGCCTGGAAGGGATGTGTGATGAGGAAACAGGCCAGACAGAGGTGGGAGCAGCCCCCAACCCCACTCTTGGCTGGGATCAACCCTGTGCTGCTGAGCCCCCTTCTCCTCTTCATTTTTCATTCCCCTTTCCCAGAGCTGAGGCTTCCTGTGGCATCCTCAGTTCCAGTGACAATAAACAGTCCCCAGCAGTGATGCTGTGGTGTGAGGCAGCTGGTGATGGGCTGGGTAGTGCAGGGCATAAGGGCTGAGAGTGTGGGATTTGGGATGTTGTGGGAGATGAATCTGTGGCCTGAGGGGTTCATGTGCATGGCCTAGGCAGGACAGGGTGGCTCATCCAGCCTGCCCATGCTTCCAGGTGTTGTCTCCCCCTCCCATGGTGCCTGCACCCCTTGTGCCCTGTCTGTGTGGGTTGTACTGGCACCCGCCAGCCCTTTGCCCCAGGGCTGGCCCAGCCCTTACCCATCCTGCCACCAAAGAGGATCTGGAAAACATCCTCCCAGCTGTCCCGGTTCATGAAGGCGTAGTGCTTGAACACGGTGGAGGGGGAGGACTTCTCGCAGTCGGCCTGCGTGGGCTGCTGGGCAAAGTCATAGGACCAGTAGTACTTGCCTAGGAGAGGATGTGCAGGGCATTAGTGGGGGACACACCCCCAAGGGGGAGCAGCAGAGGGGTGTCCCGCTGGTGCCAGGCTCTGCCCAGGAGCTGGGGGCTGCACCCCTCACCCTTGAAGAAGTAGACTCTCTCATTGCCGTGGAAGCTGTGTGCAGGGAGGGCGAAGGCTGCATCGACATTGTTTGGGATGCCCTCAAAGCCCTCGGAGATGTCACGTGGGTACCCGGGATCCAGGGCTCCGTCATCAAAGCGCCAGTACTGGGTGCCCTGGGAGGTGTGGGACAGAGTGGGGTCAGGGTGCAGCATCCCCCAGGCCCAGGTCTGCCATGGGGAGCGAGTGGATACTGTGGAGCCCCATCATGAGGCTGTGGCTGCTTGGGGCCCCTGAAGTGCCACAGGGGCATGGGGATGTCTGGCAACCACTGTGTGTGTGGGTGCATGGAGGGTGCCAGGAGGGGATAGGGTGGGTTGGGGGCTGTGCCAGCCACCCCAGGAGCTCCCCCAGCCCTGCAGCTCAGCTCCAGCCCACCTTGAAGAGGTAAGTCTTGCCCTGGCAGTTGATGCGTGTGAAGGCTGCGTCGATAGGGCCCTCAATGCCCCAGACGTCGCTGATCAGCTTGGGGTAGCCAGGCCGCACACTGATCTTGTCCAGCTCATAGAAGTACTTCCCTGGGGAGAGAAGGGAGATGGGAGCATTAGGAGGGACTCCAGATGTTGCTGTGGGGTGACGGTGCAACAGCACATCCCATGTGCCCGGGAAAGGTCCCCAAGGTACCTCGGAAAGCGTAAAGGGAACCGTTCTTCAGGTCGGTGAAGGCGTCAAAACGTTTCCCACTGCACAGCTCCTCAGGATCCTGCTCCTCGAACCCATCTGTTGTGGGGCCAGGCACCACGGGCGGCTCTGTCTCCTCAGGATCTGGATTGCTCTCTGGTGTGGTCTCCACTGGTGATGGGAATGTGGGCAGTTCCGTGGGGTCTGCCTTGGGGGGCTCTTCCGTGCCGAAGTCGACAGTGAGGTTGTAGTCGAGGTAGTCATCCTCCGGCAAGGCAAAGACATCTCCCCGGGTCACTGTGGGAGGGAGCAGTTTGGTCCCAGGAAGCCCTGGGTGTCTCCCACTGGGTCTGGTTGTGGGAGCTGCTCACTCCCAGGCAATATGGATTTATAGAATCATGGAATTGTTAAAGTTGGAAAAAATCTCCAAGATCATCAAGTCCAATCGATAACCCAACACTGCCAGGTCCAACACTAAACCATGCCCCCAAGTGTCACAACTACTCTTTTTTACCACTTCCAGGGAAGTGGTTCCACCACGGCCCTGGGCAGCCTATTCCAACGCCTGACCACCCTTTCAGTGAAGACATTTTTTCTACTATCAAATCTATCCAATTTGTATGGACCCCACGCTGTGGGTGGCAGTGATCCAGCTCCTGAAAACCCCACGTGCTGCAGCGCCCTGACTGCACCCCATGGACACAGGTGGGTGCAGAGCCGACCCAGCACAGACCCCCTGAGCTACCCCAGTGTCAGGCACCCACAGCCACCCCACTCCCCCCATGCCCCAGCCGGGAGGGCGGTTGCAGGGCCGGTACCTTTGGCCTTGCAGACGGTGGAGTAGTCGCTGCAGCAGCTCTGGTAGTACATGCAGAGGCTGTCGCACTGGCACTTGCGCTGTGCATCGAAGCCGTCATCGCAGCGGCCCTTGCAGGAGTCTGCAAAAGCCACCCCACAGCACAGGAGTAATGTGGGGTGGGAAGTGGGGCCTATGCCTCCCCCCAGCCCAGTCCCGGGGTGAAAGCAAACTTGAGTATGTCATGATTAGGGGCACACTACTTCTTCATGGTCAACCCCACCACCAGCGGCTACCTGGCATCTTGTCCCGCTCCCACCCAGGTCCTGCTGAGGTGGGAGCCCTGCACAAGGTTGTGTCAGGGTCCCAGCTCCACACTAGCAGCCCAGCTGTAGGATGGCCAGAGATTTGCCAAGGCACCATCTATACCCATGTGCTGCCCACTTGCTTTCTCCCTGTCCTGCAGTGTAGCCAATGTTGCCAGTGGCCACGGCCACCCTTAGGTCTCTCCTTCCTCTGCCCAGGCTCCCCAGCCCCTCCATCAGCCCAGGAGCTGCACTTGCTCCATCCCCAAAGCACCTGGCGTGGGGCACCTGGCTGGCTAAGGCTCACCTTCAGCAGCACGGGTGGTGACGAGCAGGGCCAGTGCCAGGGTAGGGAAGAGCAGCCTCATCCTGGGTGTCCGGGAGCGCAGCCCTCCTGTGACTGTGCGGGCTGGAGCGCAGCAGTGGCCGGAGCCCCAGCATCCACTGTTTGCTCAGCCTGTCCCGGCAGGAGAAAACAAACAGACCAAGGTCAGAACAGGGGAAAAGGGGCAGAGATGATCTCCCACTCATCTTCCCCCACAGGCTGTACTGAGCCAGGTGTGTTTGTGGGGGACAGGGCTCCCCCCACGTGCAGGCAGCTCTACCCCAGCCCGTGTGCAGGTTGGGCACTCTTCAGAGAGCGGGGAGGGATGGCAGGCCTGAGCCAGGAACCAGTTTTGAGGTCCTGCCACACTTATTTCCTAGCAAGTGTCATGGTATTAAAGCTCCCGGCTGTTTCCCAGGCTGGTGTTGGCAAGATAAAAACCCACATGAGACAGGATGAGGGAGCAATGCTCAGAGGGCACAGGGAAAACCCCTGGGCTTATGCTTGCTCAAAATATCACTGTTTTGGAGGACTTACTCTTGGGATTTCAGCTTTCTCAATGTCAAGGCTGGGAACAGACCTGGGGAGCCACAAAGCATGGTGGCTTGGGATGGGGCAGGTGCCACCTTTGTGCGTGGGGACCAGAGGCCAGAGTTGAGTGGCCGGGAGAGAGGGAGGACAGGAACCCTCTGCACTTTCTCTGCAGAAGGCAAACAAAAGCCTGTGTATTTTGCTCCCGTCATTCCCGTTCTAACCAATCTTTTCGGTTACTAATTAATGTCAACTCAGCTCTTTTGGCAGCTTCTGATAACTCTGGGATGGTTATTTAATCAGGGGCAAGGAGCAAATGTACATGAGGCTGCAGCAATCCTTCCTCTGCTGCCTACCCTGCCACAGCACTGCTGGGACAGGAGCTCCATGGGGTCCATCCCAGCCCTGGGACAGGAGGGGTGCAGCTCTGGGTTTTAAGTGATGTAAGATTTGGGGAGAGAAGAACCTGAGCAGGGTGCCCACTTCTCCAGAGGTCTCTCCTCTGCCAGCTCAGACACAGGCACTTCCTGGCATCATGTGCTCCCATCCTTGCTAAAAAGACCTTTATTTGGTTTTGAGACAGGCATTTCCACCTGGGAAGCCCTGGGGTGCCGAGGGCACCCACCAGACATGGGCTGTTGGGGTAGGACTTCTCCTGCAGCCCATCACGCCCCTCCTTGTCCCCTGGCCTCAGCTATGGCAGGGCTGGCATTGTCCCCAGCTGCCAGCACCAGCCCAGTGCTGCACTACGGCTTCATCCCATCCCTGTTGAACCAAGCCTGGGGGACAAGAGCCCTGGGAGGGCTCAGGCTTGCGGGAGGCTGTGGGGGAGAAGGGCTGGGCAATGTCTGAGCTGCTTTTGCTGATCGGCTGAGACAAAGCTCCCTCCTGCTGCTCCAGGCTCCCAACCACCAGCCACAGACCCATAAAGGCTCAGAGAGTCCTTCCGTGCCAGGAGGAGATCCCAGGAGAGGGGCTGGTTGGATAACGGGGCCCTGGGGAGCCCCTGCAACCAAGGGCTGAGCAAACCCAGCAAGGAGAGCTCAGGCGGTGGGGCTGATCCCCCAGTACAAGGCTGGGAACCCCTGCCACCCCAGAGCCCAGGCTGCCGAGGCTGGAAATCCCTCCCAAAAAGCAAAGCAAAGGAAAGGAAAACTAAAAGCAAAGCAAAGTTCAGTTTCTCCTTTCTTGTCAGGACAAGCCTGAGGGAATGGTTTGAATTTTGATGCCCCCGGGCAGCAAATCCCTCTGCTGCTCTGCACTGCAATGGCTGTATCGTTACCCCTGATTAATAATAATTTATCAGAAAATTCCTTACTGGTTCTGTGCCGAGCCTCTCCCGCCGTATCGTAGCACTCGGGGTGCCTTGTTTCCAGTCCTTTGCTGTGAGTCGATGTCCCCTTCTCTGTCTGCCCCTGCGCAGTGGATTCAGAGAGGATTAAAAGCCACTCTGTCACATCAAAACATCAACCTGAATTTAAGTCTCAGGCTGAGCTGGCAACAACCTGGTTTTGGAGCCAAGGATTTAAGCTGCTCCTCCCAGCACGGACGAGAAATGTCCAAAGCATTTCTGCCCTGAGCACGTCTGGCCTGGAAAAAAGAAAACAAAAGAGGCCCAGGCTTCCTCTGGTCTTTCCTTTATCATGCAAATCCCGAGCCCACCCAGAAGAGCTGTTTTGAATTTCCACCAAGCAAAGCGTATTTGCCCCCCGCTGATACCAAATGGATTCAAAACTGTGCCAGGGTGGTCACAGCCTCACTGTGCCCACGGCTGTGCTCACGGTGGTGCCCGACCCTTTACCTGCACCCTGTGTCCCCCTCCCTGGTCACAGAGGGTCCCGGAGAGACCTGCTGCAAAAACAGTGTGGGAGTCCCTGCCTGCTGTGGAGGTGACCACCGTAGCAGCAGCTCGGGCAAGGTGGAGGGCCATGGGGACAGCAGGTCAAGCCCCAGCTCAGGCTGGGCAGAGGGGGCTGTGGAATCACGGAATTCTTTGTGTCTAGTTCCAGCCTCCTGCCGTGGATAAGGACATCTTCCACTATAACAGGTTGCTCCAAGACTTATCCAGCCTGTCCTTGAACACTTTCAGGGATGGGACATCCACAGCTTCTCTGGACAAACTGTGCCAGTGCATCGCCATCCTCACGGGGAAGAACATCCTCCGAATATCCAATCTGAATCACTCCTCTTTTAGTTTAAAACCATTGCCCCGTGTCCTATCACTGTCTACCTGAGTAAGTAGTCACTCTCCCTCTTTTCTGTAAGGCCTGTTTAAGTACTGAAAGGCCACAATCATAGGATCATAGAATTTAGGTCGGAAAACACCTCTAAAATCGAGTCCAACCGTTATCCCAGCCCTGTCCCCAAGTGCCACATCCACGCTTCTGTTAAATCCCTGCAGGGCTGGTGACAGGAGGGGTCTGGGGGGATGCCGGAGCATCTGCAGCGGGAGGGGGATGCAGCTGCCGGACCGAGCCCCTCCTCGGAGAGGCGGCGCCTGCGCCCGGTGACATCAGCCCCGGGGACCGGGATGCTGAGCCCGGCTCGGGGAAGGCGGATCCCGCTCCGCTTCCAGCTCCGCATCCCGACAGGGCAGAGGGGGGAGCGGGACGTGGCCCCCCTCCCGTGACCCCCCCGCGGCCACCCGCGTCCCCGCAGGAGCGGGGGGTCCCTGCGGGCGCTGCGGGGTGGGTGGCAGGGGATGCTGCGGTAGCAGCCACGGATGCTCGCCCTGCTCCTCTCCCTGCACACCCTGGGCCGGTCCCTGGCCATGGCGAGCGCGGAGCGGCTGACGGTGCCCGAGTGTGTGAGCCGGGCGGGCGGCTGGGCGGGCGGGGGCAGCGCCCGGGAGCACCGGGGGGTCTCCCCAGGGGTGAGCACCGAGGTGCGGGAGGCGCTGGAGCGGGTCCTGCCCGCCTTGCGCCGGGCCATCGCCCAAGCCACGCAGGCGACCACCCCCGAGGGGCTGCGGGCGGCCATCACCGAGGTGTTCCGCCTGGTGGAGGAGGCCTGGGGGATGCCCGCGCTGGGGAGGGACGTGGCCAAGGTGCTGTGCGATGTGATCCGCCTGGAGGGGGGCCTGGACCTGCTGCTCAACCTGCTGTATACCGCCGATCTGGAGACCAAGTGCCAGGCAGGAAAACTCCTGGAGCAGATCCTGGTGGCAGAAAACAGGTGAGTCTGCAAAGAACCCCCCCGCCCTGCGAGGCATAGCCCTCCCCACCGCCCCAGGCACCGTCAGCTCTTTCACAGGGTCACAGAATGGTTTGGGTTGGAAGGGACCTTATGGACTATCCAGTTCCAACCCCACACCATAGACAGAGACACCTTCCACTAGACCAGGTTGCTCCAAGCCCCATCCAATCTGGCCTTGACCTGCCTACACCCATCTCACCCCATAAATTTCCCTGCTCTGGGTGCTTCCGGTGCATCAACCCCCTCGGATCTCCACCATATCCCCCCACACCCACCACTTGCACTGAGGGTCCCTGACTCATGTCCAGGCAGTGGTATGAGCTGCTCCCTTCCCCCACAGCTGGAGGGAGGAGGACTGGCCCCAGCTCAGGGATGCTGGTGAGGATCGGGGTGCCCCCCTCAGCCTGGGGCCACCCTCTGTGATCGAGCTGAGTCAGTCTGGCTGGCTCAGAGCATCTGACCCCAAGGACAAGACGCAACTCCCCCTTAGCCATGACCGCAGCGGGAGGAGGAGGACAAAGCCACTTCTCAGAGACTTCCTGCTGCTGACCAGGGCTGGAACGGAACCATAAGGAGGGGGCTGGCTGGTGCGTGGGCCTCAGAGCCCCCCAGCCCATGGCCCCTCGCTCAGACACATGTGCTGCTGCCCAGGACAGGTGAGAGGTGCTGGGCTGGCTCTGCCAGAGCATGGGCACAGGTAGGGTGGGATTGTGTGCCTCCACGCGTGTGTGTGTGTGTGTGTACAAATGTGTGCACAAAGGTGGATCCTGTCACATCCAAATGCACAGCACTGCTGATAAAGCATCTGCACAAAACCCACCCTTCCAACACCCCAAACGCACTCTGCCAGCTCTGCTCTCCCTTGGAGCACCCCAGCCCAGCCGTCCCCAGCCAGGGGTCTGGAAAGCACGTGGAGGGAGCCTGGCCAAAGAGTTGCTCCAGCTTCCTGGGTGATGTCTCTTGCTGTAAGGTTGTGGACTCCCAGCCTGGGCCTCACTGCATGCACTGGCAGGCAAAAATAAGCGACAACCAAATTAGAAAAGCCCATTAGGGTGGAATTTAATCCCAGGAAGCATCACTGGCACGGTCTGCATTCAGCACTCAGCTTCTTGGCAAGAGAAAGCATTTGCTGGAGTCGCCATCTCTGCTCCAGGAGCAGTTCATGGGTCAGGGTCTTGGAGAAGCCATGGGCCCCAAGCCCCTTCCTCCCTGCAGCCTGACCCACCATCAACCTCCGATCGACAGCAGGGAGGTGTGGGGTCCCCCCTTGGATCCAAGCCTCTGGCTTACAGACCTCTTCCACTCCGTGCACAGCAGCAGTGGTGTTTAGCTGGGAGCTGGACCAGCCTTGGCTCCATCTGTGGCTGCGGGGAGTTGGGGACCTGGTGGGGCCGTGTTTGTCATCCAGCTCCATGTCCGAGTCTGGGCTCGAAGCCAGACCCAGGCTGAGGGCTTTTTTTTTTTTTCCCAGAGCTCTCCACAGCATTTCCTGTCAAACCCACCCCAAGGTCAGCGTGAGCCCTGTGGGTCACAGGTTTCCCAGAAATGTTCTTTCCGCCTGCCAGCACAGAGGCTGATGTGTCATCACCCCACCGCCGCTGGGGACCAAGCGTGGCACTGCCCTCATGAGCAGCACAGCATGGGGCATCTGTGCCAGCACTGCCTCACAAACCAGGCAGCTCCATCACAGCACCAAGCAGGTGGTAAGGGCAGAGATGGAGCTGCTACTCACTTCAGGAGAGCTCATGGAGGGCAGCCAAGAGCCCATCGCAGAAGGTGGTGAGGCACTGCCAGAGGCTGCCCAGAGAAGCTGTGGCTGCCCCATCCCTGGAAGTGTTCAAGACCAGGTTGGATGTGGCTTGGAGCAAACTGATCTAGAGGAAGGTGTCTCTGCCCATGGACGGGGGTTAGAATGAGATGAGCTTTAAAGTCCTGTCCAACCCAAACCGTTCTATGATCCTGATTTCCCCCTTCCTCACTGTGTTTTCAGGGCACAGCCCCATTCAGGTGTCACTTTAAGACCATCCTAGCAGCACAGGGCTCCCAAGGACAGCCATGGCCAAGCAGCAGCTGGTGGCCCTTGGCCACCTGCCCTGGACTCTTGCTGTCCTCTTCCAGGAAAGCACAGGATGGGGGAAACAAACAGCTTTCCTCCAGCTGCCATCATAGGACAGGCATCTCTGGCACTCACTCGTCCCTGTAGACAGGGGTGTGTGGCTGCTCAGCCAGGTGTGAAAGCCCTGTCCTGGCAGCTCTGCTTAGCGACGAAGAAGTTTCACCCCCTAACAAAAAGCAGTTCACACACCTCCAGCAATGCTGACACAGCAAATGCATTTCCAGCCTGACATTAGCTTCCCCTGCCTGTTAATTGCTATGTATGTCCTACCTCAAGCATGTGAGCATCCAGTGAGGTGGCCCTGGGCTGTGCACTCCATGTCCTGTCCCGTCACAAGCTCTTCCATCAGACCCAGATAGGTTTTTCCAACACCAGTTCTTCCAACACAACCTGTTGCATCTCACTGCGTTGCATATCTGGCACCTGTGTCCCACAGGGAAACACCTGTCTGTCCTGGGACAAATGCCACTGAAGCATGGGGGAGTTCACATGCAAGTCACTGTTCTCACTCCTTGCACATCCATCTCCCCTTCACCTTCCTGTCCCTCTCCTTTCCGCAGGGATCGGATTGCTCGGATCGGCCTGGGCGTGATTCTGAACTTAGCCAAGGAGCGAGATGTTCCCCAGCTGGTGCAAAGCGTCTCTGGGATCCTGGAGCACATGTTCAAACACACTGAGGAGACCTGTTTCCAGCTCATCTCTGACGGAGGCCTGGATGCCATCCTGTACTGGTGCCGCTGGACGGACCCCATCGTGCTGCGGCACTGTGCCATGGCCTTGGCCAACTGTGCCATGTACGGAGGGCAGGCCAACCAGCGCCTGATGATCGAGAAGAGGGCAGCAGAGTGGCTTTTCCCTCTGGTGTTCTCAAAGGATGACGAACTCATCCGGCTGCACGCGTGCCTGGCCATCACGGTGCTGGCCACCAACAAGGAAATCGAGAAGGAGGTGGAGCGCTCGGGGACTCTGGCTCTGGTGGAGCCGTTCATCGCCTCGCTGGACCCGGAGCGGTTCGCCTGCGAGATGCTGGGCAGCAGTGACAACGTCCAGGGGCGGACGGCGGAGGACCTGCAGCAGCTCGTGCCCCTGCTGGACAGCTCACGGCTGGAAGCCCAGTGCATCGCTGCCTTCTACCTCTGCACCGAGGCCACCATCAAAACCAGGCAGAAGAAAACACAGGTAAAGGGTAGGTTGGCCTGAAGGAAGGCGATGCCAAAGGGAAGGGTGGCCACAACTGCATCTTGGTGTCTTTTGCTCCCCTGTGAGCTCACCAAGCACCCTGGTCCTGCACACCTGGCCCGGCACAGCTTGTGGGGAGGAGGAGGGAAAGCAAAGTCTCCACCTTTCGTGTCCCCAGATTTTCGGTGAGATCGGGGCTACGCAGAGCCTGAAGAGGATAGTGTGCTACTCCACCAGCAGCACCACCTCCTCCCTGGCCAAAAAGGTGCTGCGCATGATAGGGGAGGAGGTTCCTCGGCGCATCCTGCCCACGGTTCCCAACTGGAAGTCCTGCGAGGTGCAGACGTGGCTGCAGCAGATCGGATTCAACAAATACTGCCAGAGATTTCTGGTAGGGCTCTGTGCCAGGGGAGGGACACGCAGATGGGCCCTTCTGCCCCATCTTGCAGCAGAGGTGTAACCTTTTCCTGAGACCTTTCCAGCCTGGATTTCTCTTGGCAGGATCACCAGGTGGATGGGGACATTCTGCTGAGGCTGACAGAGAAGGAGCTGCAAGAGGATTTGGGGATGGACTCCAGCATCACTCGGAAAAGGTAAGACTGCCACCAGGGCATGTTGGACTCTCTCATGGCCATCACCACAGTGGCAGAGCTGGGGACAAGGTCTGTGCATTTCCCTTCTTGCAAAGACAAGAACAGAGATCCTCCAAATGCAAAACCTGGACTGCCAGGACTTTTCCACTGCACTTTGCAGTCCCAGAGGGATTTCTGCAATGGAGCCAGTGCATGGCAGAGGTGTTGGATGGAGAAAGACCACCTATGGCACTGGGCATGTGGGTTCCTGCAAGTTACTTAGAAAGACAGGAACTTACCCAAGCTTCTCCTCCCTTAGCTGAGCTTCTCACACTCCCACACCCGAGGACCAGCACTCCCATGCAGCTGTTCTCTTTTCTACTCCTTTCGCTCATCCTTCACCACAGCATGGAGCTGCACTCCCTCCTGGGCAGATAAAAGATGTGGTACCACATGTCTCTAGGTTCTGCCTGGTGTCTCAGCTCTCCCCTTCCCGCTCCACACCGTCGTTTGTTTCTCCGCCAGGTTTTTCCGGGAGCTGACAGAGCTCAAGACCTTTGCAAACTATTCCACCTGCGACCGCAGCAACCTGGCCGACTGGCTGGGCGGCATCGACCCCAAATTCCGGCAGTACACCTACAACCTGCTCACCTGCGGCATCAACCGCAACTTCCTGCACCGGGTGACGGAGCAGCAGCTGCAGGAGGACTGTCACATCAACACGGGCTTCCACCGCGTCCGCATCCTCACCGCGGCCAGGGGTGCGGGCACCGCCACTGCGGGGCAGGCGGGAAGGGGTGGATGAGCACTGGGGGGTGTTTGGGGTGAGCTGCTGGGGTTTTATTAACTTTTGGTTTCTGTTTGCTCTGCCTAGAAACGCTTCACTCCCCTATAACACTGCAAACCACGTCTAACGGGACTGATGTGTTCATCAGCTACCGGAGGAGCACGGGGTCGCAGCTGGCCAGGTGAGTCCTGAAGGCAAGATTGTGGTGCTGGGCTGAAGTCCAGAGCAAAGGCATGTTATCAGTTGTGGGAAAAACGTGGAATGGGGAGGAGGGAGGTGCTGCCAAAAGCCACAGAGCAAACAGGGACAGCACGTGCCATAACCCGCACAGTGAACAGGCTAATTCCCAGTCCTGTCACTGCCACCTTGCTCCTCTTTGACACTGACTTACCCTTTCCTCAAGCTGTGCTCTTCGGGGATCACAGCAGGGAGCTAATGGTCAGCTCCCTGTGTTCTCTGCATGTGCCCAGACAGCTGTAAGCAGGCTGGGCTGGAGCTGGCATCTCAAGAACCGTGCCATTTCCTGTGGGATCCTCTTTGCTGCTCCTCTGTCTCACCATATCTTAGCAATGGGGTGGGAGAGCATGTGAAACCTCTCCTCATGGTGCTGTCCTCTCTTGCCACCAGCCTGCTGAAGGTCCACCTGCAGCTGCACGGTTTCAGCGTGTTCATTGACGTGGAGAAGCTGGAGGCAGGGAAGTTTGAGGACAAGCTGATCCAGAGCGTCATGAGCGCCCGCAATTTTGTGCTGGTCCTCTCACCAAATGCACTGGATAAATGCATGGAAGACCCCGAGTGCAAGGACTGGGTACACAAGGTAGGAAATGCCATCAGGTGGGAGCTGGGTGGACACTGGAGCAGGAAGGGGCTGGTGATGGGCTGACACAGGCCACAGCCTGAGCACCTGCATGTTCCTGCAGGAGATCGTGACAGCCTTGAACTCTGGAAAGAACATTGTACCTGTTACAGACCATTTTGAGTGGCCAGACCCAGAAACGCTTCCCAAGGACATGAGGGCTGTCCTGAAATTTAATGGTATCAAGTAAGTAAAAGCCATCTGTGACTTGAGGTTACTTGACACCTGGAGAGAACACCTTGCATAAGCAGTAGCAAAGAGCACAAGGACATTGGGAGAAACAGATGAGGGAGGCAGAACAGGTCAAAGGAGCAGTGAGTCACTCCAGAGCATGCAGGGAGCAAAGGTTCCCACTACAGCTCTGTTGCTCGTGTTGTGCTTGTGGCTGCTCTGGGTGACAGAGCTCCCCATGCCAGCACTGCTGGGAGGACACCCTTCCCTGTGTCCCCAGCCCTCCAGGCAGGAGTGATGCTGGCAGGTTTTGCAGTTCACTTGAATTCCTCTCCCCTCTTGCTTCCCCCTCATGTGTCCCAGCCTGGCAGGGCATCCCACAGCATCCAGTGTTGCTCCATTTTCCATGGGCTCCCAGCCCAAATGAACAGAGCTATCTTGTGGCATCTCAGGCAACAGAAAAATTAAACCACATTTTCTCCTCAAACACAGGTGGTCCCATGAGTACCAGGAGGCCACGATCGAAAAAATAATCCGCTTTCTCCAGGGCCGCTCTTCCCGGGACTCCTCGGCTGGGTCAGAGAATGGGCTGGACTGCTTGCTGTCCGTGGGGCAGAGCTAGAACCAGCACAGCTGCCTCATCCCCCACAGAGACTTCCCAGGTGACCCCTTTTTGTGTGGGTCCCAATTTGTCTCTCTTGACTCTTTCCCATCTTAGTATCCTGGCTTGAGAGAAGGCCTGTGGCTCATTACTCCCTCTTCACCCTCCAAATACAAGCCCTTGGACCTAAAAGGTCGGTACTCACTCACACAGCACCTGGTGAGCCAAGTCTGGGTGGACTCCAGGATGGATAAATTGTCTTCCACATCCTCCTGTGGGACAGCAGGACGTGCAGGGGGTGTGAGGGAGACTGGCACCATCCAGCCCCTCACAAGCAGCTGCAGCTTCCCCCAGAAACACGTGCAAAGAGGCAGGATCTTCTAAGGGCTGAAAACTGGGGAACTCGTGAGGATCCATTGCGAAAGGACACATGGGAGAGAAGAACAACTGACAGGAAATGGTCCATAAGCACCGTGTGGCTCTGCTTGTGCCATGGCAATATCCTTGTGGTCAGCAACTGAGAGCAGGAAAGGGCAAATAAAAGCTAAGCCCTAACAAAATCCCTGTGTTTGGCAAAGATAACACACAGAGGCCTTCTGAACTGCTTTCTCTTTTCCAGTAATGTCCCTTTATCACAAGAGCTCAATCCCTCCTCGAGGGCCTTCCACCTCCCAGTGCTGCAAAACCACTGTGTGCTCTTAACTCTGGCAATGCAAGTTTGGGGTTAGACCATGTGAAGTTTCTGCAGGATCTCTCCAGAAGTGCTTTTAAAACACCCTCCTTCTCTCCATCTGATGTCTCAGCTTCACCACTCTTATCAGGTCTGTACTTCTAGGGTGTGGGAGGCTGGACAGTGACTCTGGAAAACATATCTCCATGCAGATAGGCAAGATGCTAATTGCTGTGCTGTACTCATGGGGTTATTATCCACTGGCTGTATTTTATTCTGTCACTGCTCCACATCACACACCCCAACAGCCCTGGCTGAGCTCCTCGGGGTTGTCCCTACTCACTGATGGATGCAGTACCAAGTAGCATTTGTTTCTTTCTACCGAGCTCTTCTCAACACCCACAGGGGCTTTTTGCAGCTACTCACCTTAAAATATCAAGGAAGAGTAAAGCTGATGCAAAGGGCTGGCAAAAGATGCTAGGAGTGAGCCGCTGGGACCAGGACTGGCACTGCCTGCTGCTAACACTGCTGGTGAGGAACCACGGGCATCCTGACACAAATCCCTGAATTCCACGCTCCCAGCCTTGTCCTGCTTCTCCCACCTGCTTGGAGGGCGAGCAGCCATTTTGCAATTAGGAGCAGGAATTGCATCTCCTACCTAAGTTTGTATTTTTTAATGCAAAGTGAGTAATGCAAAGAGACATTCTTGTTCAGAGCATGGGCAGGAGGGAGAGCACGGAGGAACACGGAAAAACACCAGGCTGCCCTGATGCTCTGAAGACCAGGCTGCTGCATCACCCTGCAGAAGCAGCAAGCTCCTCTTCCCATCCCTGCTCAAGATAACTCTTTCAGGAGATAAAGAGGAGTCTCAGCTACCTTGTCCTCCTCCTGGCTCTCCCTGAAGCCTTGCTGCCTGCCTTAACTGGCAGGAACACAAACACGTTTTCTTCTGGCTTAGACTCATGAACATTTCAGGGAAAAAAAAAAAAAAGAAGTTAATTATGGTGCTTAATCACAGCTTTATGGATAGCTCTTATCAGCCCACAGTTAATGGCATCTTTGCTCTCCAGTGAAAGGTTAATAGCCATATCTGCCCAGAATCCCCTAGAAATAGAATCTATCTTATCTGCAGATTAAATATGAAGAAGCCAGCAGATGAGCTCAAAGGTGAATCTGCTGAAGCAAAAAAGCCACTTGTGAGCTGCTTCAGGGAAAAGTCTTGAATAACTGATTGAATGTCAAGGCCTCCATGGCCACTGAAGGAGTCCCACACAAACAGTTCTAAGGATTTTTCTCCCTACAATAATACCCACTAAGATTATTGCATCTTGTTTCCCAGGAGCTCTGTAGCAATTAACCTCCTCGCCCACTATTCAATGTGGAGATTTACTTATTCTCTACAGCTCAGGTGACTCACCTGGAACAAGATCCCATCTCATGCTCCAGCTGCCCAGACTGTGACTCCTCCTGTTTCTCCATCATTATCTTCACCTTCATGTACTCACCCTGCTCCTGGCAAAATATCTCGTACCCAGCCCCCTCCAGCTGGAGCACTCTCAAGGAAAGGAATTCTGTCCTCACCCTCCCTTCATTCCTTTGCTATGTGATGTCAAAAGTGTCTGGAGTTGTTCTATCAGGAATTATTAATAAATCTGGTTTACACTCTAAATCCTCACCTCATCTCTGTGTCATGGGCTTCTCTTTCTGCAGCCTTCTCACACTTGCTCTCCCTTGCCACCATGCAGCAGAACTGACATTCCCCAGGCACCATTCCCTGCAGGACCCCCCACTTCACCCTCACCTTTGCATGGACTGATGTAGCTCCCTGCAGCCCCAGGGACTCCACCTGCTGCCCACAGTCACCACACATGGCTTCTCTGTTGTAGTTCTTGGAGGACAGCCTAGAAAAACTTTGCTTTAATTTTTTTAATAAGGCATAATAGTTCCTATTGAATTTCTCCCCTGCAAGCACACTGGCACAAGCAGGGGAGCAGAGCCAGTACACAAGTTCCACCTCACTGCACACTGAGCAGCCGCTTGGATTGGCATCCATGGAGCCCGTGGTAGAGAAGAACTTTACTTCACAATCAGTTCAGCCACAAACATCTACCACAACACTCACAGCATGCCCTGTTCCTCAGGGAGGTTCATTCTGGGCTTAGCCCAGCAATCAGACCCGTAACTCTTATGTCCTCTGGCATTCCCACACAGAGCAAGTGGCGTAACACCAAGTTCTTTAAGCCTCTCTGCTTCTCTACCTCCTGCTTCTCTACTCCCCAATTATCTTGTTTTTCCTCTCCCCCGTTCCCCTGCTTTTGTCACAAACTCCTAATGGATGGGAACAAGGCTGTGTATAAGCATTTCATATTTACTTCATACTTAAGGACAGGTTTTAGACAAAGCACTCCCGCAACCTTTACTCGGGTGGTCAGGAAAAGTAAGTTTTGGCTCCTTGCAAGTCCCAAACCTGCATTTTTCC
Source organism: Neopelma chrysocephalum (assembly GCF_003984885.1). Lineage (NCBI taxonomy): Eukaryota > Metazoa > Chordata > Aves > Passeriformes > Pipridae > Neopelma > Neopelma chrysocephalum. Next base: position 2,252,822 of record NW_020897744.1, on the reverse strand, counting down.
TGACTTGTGACTCTCACACACTCATTCTCCACAAGGCAGATAAATTCCCACTGCTGCTTCTTTACTGCAAAGTCTTCAATAAAGGACAAAGCATAAAAATAATGGAGAGAAGCCCCGGAAAGGGCAAGGACAAACGATATCAACAGCTGCACAAGAAATCTGTCATTTTATGAGCCATAAAAGAGAATGGAGGTTTTATTCATTTTGAAAGTAATAGTAATGACATTATTGCAGGTACTTGAACAGCATGTGCAGTGCAGTGTACACAGAACTGCTGGTTTATGGCACTTGGAAGAAAACAGGATTGCGGCAATACAGGCAGTGCTTTGAAAGGAACAATTCTAAGCACCATGAACATGAGATTTGCCTACTGGCATCAACAGATCCTGAGAGAGGCAGCAGAACTGAGGTCACCAACATGAAGTTGTGCCCCGTACAACAACAAAAAATTAACTTTAAAGACACTAGTCCCACACCAGCTCATCACTACAGCACAGTGTATTGGTGAGGAAGGACTCTGCCATTAGCACAGCAGTGATTTCCCAAGACACCAGGGCACATCTACAGTGTAAGGGGCTTCACTTAGGGGGGGTCCAGTTTGGCAATTTTAGCCTTAAGTTCATCAAACTGTCAATTAAGGCACTGACAGGAGTTGCTTTGATGATCCTTGTGGGCTCCTTCCAACTCAGGATATATTCTGTTTGCGCTGTAGTATTCTCAGACGATCTGTTACTTTTTAAAAGCACCTTTGAGATCCTGGGCTGAGCTGCAAACAGGCAGGACATGCAACTGGCACTCCTACAAACGCTTCATGAGTTAGATCCTCTTCCTAGGACACCTTTAACTTGCAAAACTGAAGCTGGTTCAGTCAATAAGGACAGCAATAGCACTCTTGTGCTAAACTAGCCCTCTCCATAAGGATTTCTGTGGGAGCTTGGTCTGGCATGTGACACTTGTAGGATTTTTACAGGCAACATGCTGATCCAGATCATGGATCTTCCTCCTCAGCAGTACACTGTTGGGTACCTCTGCTTCAGTCTGGCTCTGCAGGCTTCAGTCCATGCCTCACTCACACCAAAAGCTCATCTGCTACATACTGCAGTACTCAGAGGGGAATGTGTTTGGCAATTAAACCAGAACTCAGTCCTCTCTCCCCCTTAAAAGCATGTCACGGTGCCTTCTCCAAACCCCAAACCACTAACCAGCCTTGCAAATGGCCCACAACAGCTTGGTTGCCTTTTGGGTCTCTTGGGTTTTCTCTGACAGATGAGCCAATACAATGTTGAGGAGTTATTCACATCTGCAAATCAGGTTCCTCCTGTAATCAGAGCCATGATTTCCAACTAGCTGGCATTTAAAAGTTAGTAGGGGCAAGGAGGGTGTCCCTCCCACACTAATCTGTGCTTTGAGGGAAGAATAAAGAACAGTCTTCAGGTGGACACTGCTGTGCTGGCCAATTCTTTGTTGCTAAGTTGCTGCTCCGCCTTTTGCAGGGGATGGGGGAGCATCTTGGAAGTGATTGTAGTCATGTTTTGAGTCCCAGATTTGAATCCACCTAGGAAAGAACAAACAGTTAGAACCTTTGAAGGCACACTGGGATGTCGCTGAATTAAGTGAGTTTTAAAGTTTCAAAGGAACAGAACGAAATGACCCTGACAAGAGCTGTTGCACTTCTACAGCAAATCCCAACACATTCCTTCTCCCAGAGCCTTCCACGGGATGCTTTCTATCACAATACAACTTTTGCTTTAATTATTAAAGAAATGACAGGAAGAGAGACTGCTGAGAGCTCTATCTCTCCCATAAAGGAGGACTTTCAAATTTAGCTCCAGATTTTGGATTCCACTGAGGGTGGAGTGAAACTTTGAAGCATTCTGAATATTTGCAGCTACATTACTCAGGCTGCAGGTTTATCCCTAGCACTCAGATTCCAGAAGAAATGACCTGCATCTCTGTTTACTGGGGTACCAAACACCCTCTCATAAGCTCAATTGAAAATATGCCTTAAAAACTGTCTCTCCTAAGAGGAGTAAATAATATTTTCCACGTGGCATTTCACAGGTCCTGTGGCAAAGTTCAGAAATTTGAACTAAATTACCCAATGATAGCTGCTGGAATAAGAAGGATTATAGCCCCGAAGAGAAACGGGAATCCTCTCATGAAGTGCAAGGTCACAGGGTAGAGAGAGTTGAACACTCCTGTAGCCACGAGGGAACACAGCCCTTGCACGCAGGCAACAGAAGCAAAGAGAGCACCTGGAAAAGAGATAAGAGATTAATGGTGAGATAGACAGGTGGTTAATGCCTGCAAATGGCTTTAACACGTCACCTTCAGTGGGATTCTGTGAATCTTCCTAAGGGTTTGCACTTCCATCAGAAAACTGGTGTGTGAGTATCAAGTGTGGTAAGCTGGGACACAGAGTTGGCCTGGCAGGTTAAACCTGTCCCACTTGCTTCTCTCTGTAGCCAGGACCATCTCACCAACCTGCAGAATTGGTATCGCCTGGGCTGACCAGGGATATTATCTATCAGCTGGATTGTAAATGCTTCAGACTAGGGCTATATAGATCTGTTTACTGAAAAGCATATCTTATCACTTGTTAAATATTAAGTACAGCAGAAGACAGCAATTTATAGATTAAGCATCATAATCTGGTGTCGAGTACGCACCATCTTCATTCTAAAATAAGAAACATGAATTCTGAAAAATCCCCTATTGATTGTTGCTACCTCAACTCCCTCCTCCCTCTGCCTCAGACACATTCCTATGCCATGTTTCACAGCAAGTGCACAATCTCCAAATACATTATTGGACGAAAGGCAAATATGCTCCTCCTACAGGTTATCCATGATCTTTTACCACGGTCAATGATATAACCCTCCAACAACATCTGGTTCTTCCCCCTGTTACTGATCTACAGAGAAAAGTTATGGTCAGGAGAATCACTCTTTTCTCCTTGTTATATAACCCATTTTAACCCTTGCTCCTTGTAAACCTTTTGGAGATGAACAGATAGATGAATGAACCATTCCTGCAAATTCTTTTCATCTTGCTTTCCTTGTCCTCATCTTGAAAATGTAGCCAGTGTAAATCAATGAATGACAATTACTCTGAAAAAAATAAAATGCTATCCTGGCTCTGAAGGCAAGTGCAAGGACACAGGAGTCCACAGGAACCACAGAAGTCCTAGCTTCCTCAAACGTTTTGGTTTCAGTGTTCCAAGAAGACAGTGTTTCAGGACCTGGCTTAAGCACACCAGCTAACTCCTTACCCTGTTCTGTCTCGCTGACCAGCTTGGAGAGCTTGGATCTGATGACTGGAGTGGCTGCCATGGAAAGGAACAGAATCCCATAACCTGTGAGCAAGATACAGCACATTAGGGAAAGCTCAGCTGAAAAATAAAGTCTCCAAAGTCAGTCCCAGAAATCTGTAGCTGCAGGCAGTTTCTCCCTGCTGTATTTAGACTCAATTCATCCTCCTAGATCCTATAATCCACTTTAGCCTGTGTCTGCACTGTAATACAGCTCTGGGAAACCCAATATTCTAGGAAATATGGATGCACGTTCAACTTTAGTGTTTGGCCAGCATTGCCATTAGCAAGACACAGCTTTGTTGGTGCACAGGGTGAAATGGAGGCAGAACTTCCTCCATGTGCCCTCCTGCATCTACTGGCATCTCTGCGCTAAGCCTGAAATATAAGGATTTAAGAATTCAGCATCACCTGTAAACATCAGTGCTGTTGTGGTAGCGAGAGAAATCACAACCAGTCCGGCAATGTTCGAGATCAATGCTATCTCTGCCACCCAGCTGTCTTCAAGGCAGAGCTGCAGCAGCCGCAGCCCTCCCAGGCTGCTCAGGTAAGCCAGGTAGTTGGCAGCGGAGCCGTACCCGATGAGGTCAGAAGCCCAGCAGAGAGGAAAGCCAAGCTCATACAAAACAAAGAGGTCCTTCGCTCCAAAATGCACTGTGACAAGAAGGAAAAAAGCCAGAGAGTAAAGAGCGAGCTTCCACCTGGAGCTCGGGTGCTCTGGGGCCGTGTACAGCCTGTACACAGCCTTGTAATGGCTGAGCGTGAACAGCTTGGCTGGTTTCCTCTGCTTCACTGACTCCCGAAGGCAGAAAGCAGCATAGAGAGTGGCAGCAAGAGGGGCAGCAAAGGCCAGCCAGAAGGGGTTGATGTAGCCCTGGGCCTTGCGCCACTGGCCACCACCGATGCTGGCCAGCATGCCCGCGCAGCCCAGGCACGCCTCGAGGATGGCCACCCGGAACGTCCGCGTGCGCCTGTCACTGGTGTCGGCCACGTAGGCAAAGCAGCTGGCCAGGATCAGGTTGTAGTCTCCTGTCAGGCCACTCAGAAGGCGTCCCACGAGCAAGTAGGCGACGTGCAGCTCCAGGTACATGACCAGCAGGTAGACGGCCGTTTGCAGGGCTATGCCCGCTGCCGGTAGGATGAGCGCCGGACGGCGGCCCACGCTGTCGCTCCATGGTCCAAACAGAGTCACCGAGAAGAGACAGACAAAGAAGCCCCCCAAGTTGATGTAGAGGTTCCAGTGGGAGACCAGGGCTTCCACCTCCTGCAAGAGAAACAGGTGGCTGAGGGCTCTCAACAGCACCCAGTGCCACCCTGGGCTCTCCACTGCCCCGCTCTCCCCAAGCTGCCCTTCCCCTCCGGGCTTCCTGATCCTCTTGGGGCTCCACTGTCTCCCCGGACACCCCACTCCTCCCGAGCTCCCCTCTTTCCCTGCTCCTCCCCACTCCCATGGATTCCCTGCACCCCCAGGGCTCCCCTCGGACCCCCTGCTCCTTTTGGGCTCCTGGTTTATCCACTCGCCCGGCGTCCCCTCTTTCCCCTGAGCTCCCCGCTCCCCCGGACTCTCCTTTTCCCCGGGACTTCCCCGGGGCTTCCCCGGGTCACCCCGCTCCCCCTGGGTGTCCCTTCTCCCGCCGACTCCCCACCTACCCCTGAAGCTCCCCTTTCCTCTGCTCCCCTTCCCTGTTCCTCCCTGGTCCCCCAGGACTCCCTGAGGACTCCCTCGTCCCCCCTCTCCCCCGATGCCCCCTCACCTGCTGCAGCGGGTCGGCGACAGCGCTGCTGTTCCCGCAGCCGGCGGAGTCGCTGCTGTTGTGGCGATGGTAGCCGCGCTCGGCGCCCAACCGGTCCCACAGGTACTGGGTGGTGAGCGGGCCCTGCAGCCCCACGGACACGGTGGTCAGGAACAGCACCGGCTCGGCCGCGGGCAGCAGCGGCGGGCAAAGGCGGCGGCGGGCGGGGGGCGCCGAGGGGGCGCCGGGTGGCGGCGGCGGCTCAGCCATGGCGGCCATGGCGGGGCGGGAGCAGCGCGGCCCGGCCGGGCCGGGACAGGGTCCGCTCCGCCCGGGCCGGGCCCCTCCGCTCCGCCCCGCCGCCCGCGGGAACCGGGAGGGTTCAGCGAGTCCCCAGGATCCCTCGGTGTTGCCGCTGCAGCGACTCCGGTGATAAAGATGCAGCGCTCAGCTCCCCCCCGCCTTCCCCCCCCCTCGCCGTGTGTTGTTTCATAGAATTGTTGAGGTGGGAAAAGCCCTCTGAGATCACGGAGACCGACGTTAACCCAGCACGGCCAAGGCCACCGCTAAACCATGTCCCCAAGTGCCATATCCACACACTTAAATCCCTCTAGGGATGGTAACTCCGCCGCTGCCCTGGGCAGCCTCTGCCAGGGTTGGACAACCCTTTCCGTGGAGGAATTTTCCCTCACATCCAATCTAAATCCCCATGGCATGGCTTCATGCCACTCCCTCAAGTCCTGTCGCTGGTCACCAGAGAGGAGAGAACAGTCCCTGCCCCTCCTCTGCCCCTCATGAGGAAGCTGCAGACCTCGATATGGGCTCCCCTTGGTCTCATCCAGGCTGAACAAAACGAGTGACCTCAGCCACCCCTTGTTCAGCTGCCCCTCTAACCCTTATAAAGTCCTCCCTGAGCCTCCTTTTCTCCAGGCTGAGCCCCCCCAGCTCCCTCAGCCGCTCCTCATCAGACTTGTGCTCCAGACCCTTCCCCATCTCCGTTCCCTTCTCTGGACACGCTCCAGCGCCTCAATGCCTTTCTTGTTGTGAGGGGCCCAAAACTGAACCCAAGGTTCAAGGTCTGGCCTCAGCAGCGGCCAGCACTGCCCTAGTCTTGCTGGCCACATTGTTACTGGTACAAGCCAGGTTGCCCTTGGCCACCTGGGCACACACAGGCTCAAGTTCAGCTGTCAGCCAGAACCCCCAGGTCCTTTTCTACTGGGCTGCTCCCCAGCCTGATGGTTGAAGAAATTTAAATGTAAACCCTGTTTTTTCTTCTCTCCAAACAAAGCAGAAGTCAACATTTTAAATGCAGTCGGATCTGTGAAATGTTGTAGTTAGCAATATGTGATCACTTATATTAATTCACAGCACATTAGAAAACACTTCTTTCTATAAAGGACAAAATAACTTATAAGCTCAGTTAATAAAAGAGGCTTTGGCTGTGCTGTTTGGTTTCCTATGAGGTTTGGTCTGTCTCAAAGAGCAGATCAGTGAGCAAAGACCAAGTTGCTGTTAAAATTCAAAGCACGGGATTCAGAGTGTTAGATTAACCCGTTTGTATAAACTGTTCCAAACTAATGTAAATTGGCATTGCTCCTTTGACAACTCCAAGGGACTGTTAATAGGCCACAGGCAAAGCTCAAACAAGACAAACGTAACACACTTAGAGAGCTCATTTCTAGCATCTTTGCAGGTATTGTGACTCACGTGACAGAGGAAACGATCGCTGAGGACATGTTGCTTCTGAAGAACAGGCACAATTCATCGGCTGAGACCCTTCCACGTTGTTATTTACACTCCACGGATGAAGCTGCAGTTGGAGGCCGACCTTCATGTTACAGAGATGCAAAAATGACGTGTTCTTTTAGATTTTCATTGCAACCTTAGGGCATTAGAGTAAAACGTAGAAAAAAATACCTTGCTGTTGGCTGATTTTGCCACTACACATTTTCAGACACTAATTAAACATTAAATGGATGCAAAAATGTGGGGGAATATAATTCATTTGAAAGCTCTTTCTCGTTCTTTTTGTATTAAGGGTAAAATGCTAAAGCTCTGTTTGTTGTGAGCAATATGTCCAAGTCAAGCTTGCAGCTCTGGCAACTGAAACCCCCCTGGTTTTCCATCATAAGCACATTGTTGAAAGAAAACAAGCCCTGGCAGAAAAGGGAGAGAGAAACAGCAGAAGCTTTTTGTGGAGCCGACATCAGATGACCTAATGTCTGTGCTTCCCTTTTTGTATCTCTGCTTGAGTAAACTATAAACAGCGCCAAGACAGTTTATACCAATAAAATGGAAATGTTATAATCTTTATCTGAGGCATGCGCTTGTATGATCTACCAAATAAAGCCATCGAAGTGACATTAACGAGACACCAAAAAACTTTGGTTCCATTCCTGTGTATTTACAGATTCAAGTAATTCACAGCTTGTATTTTGGAGGTTTCCTGCAACTGGGACAAGAATTGCTGGTAATTTCCCCATAGCACCTTTTTTTTCTTTACTTTTTTTGCCCCCAGTACATCCTCCAAGTTCCCAAAGCTGTGCCTATAAACCTGCAAGAGCTGAAAGGTGAAACAAAAAAGCCCAGTGTCTGCAAAGTGATGCCCTGTAGCCAAGTCTTTGCCAGTCCACTAAGATCTAGGGTAAGGACTGTCAGTCCCTGCATGCCAGGAACTTGATGTGGCACCTGGTGACAGGAGCTCTGCCCAGTGGATTTTGCTACCCAGACTGAATTTCTTAGTGAACACAATGATGTTTATATAACATTTTTCATCGTTGTTTCTAATGCCTGTATTTGATTATTAGAGATGCAGATGTGGTTTTCAGGGCTCTACATATTTTTAAAGCAATTTTCAACCCATTTTGGAGGGAGCAGTTTCCCTTTTTTATAGGAGGAATGACAGTACCTATTCAAAGATGATATTATTAAAGACAAAACCATTAATATTTTTTTAAAATTCAGTACTTTCAGTTTGCTTTTAATAAATTTACTTGGTCTACAAGGAGTTAATTCTGTCCTGAACTGTCCACCTTTCAGGAAGATTTCTTAAGAAAGTTCCTGGTCTGACACACTTTTGCTGTCTCCTCCCTTCTTTGTTCTCTTCCTTCTTTCTCCGATTACAGTTCCAAAATCAACACCCAATCTCCTGAGGTCAATGGTTAATATTCCCCAGTGTTTATATAGTCTCCAGCAGCAGATCCCAGGCCTTTCAGCACTGGGCTAGCTCCAGCACCATGGCTGGCATCTTGGAGATGATCCTGGCCTTCAGGAAATACCTCATCATAATTTTAGTACCCCTTATCGCTCTTGCTCTTCCTCTGGCGGTGCCTACCAAGGTAAGAATTTTTTAAGTTCAATTTAAAAGCCAAATCTCTGCATCTCAGAGCTGCTCCTTGTAAGTGACAGAGTGAACAGAACGCACAGATTCTTTCTCAGAGAACCTTCATTTATTGCTTGAAGATGTCTTTTGGTTTTTCTTTCCCTGATCAGACACCTACAGATATTGGGGCAATGTAAAAGCAATGATGGATGAACAGATACATGTGTCATTGCATCTTCTAGAAGAACACTCAGTGACATGTGATTGGTGACTTTTGTTTTTGGACTAATTTAGCAAAGGACTTTCTATGCTGAAGATTCACACTTAGGTGTGAACCTAAGTTCCAATCTAAGCTTCAATTTAAACTCTCTTCTGACTTTCTAACAGTATCCAGTCCACATCTTCTTTTTCCTTGTTGTCACTGCCATCTAGAAGAGGCATTTTCCTTGGTCAGAGGGACAAGGCATTCTGACACATAAGGAGAAAAACTATGTATTTCACTCTTGTTTTAGCATATTTCTGTAAGAACCTTCCCAAACAAGGATTTTAAATTTAAAATGCCAAGTTTTGAAGACACCTTGCTTAGGGTACCTTCAGAAAAAGTTAACCACAAGCAGTTGTAGTAATAGGACATTGATCATTTTGATCCCTGATCTGGGACATTGATCACTGATCATTTAAACAGAGCTCTGTGAGCCAGCAGCCTGCCAGCCTTCTGCTGCTCCTTCACTCTGGCATGTTTCTCACACTCCCAAGCTCTTCATGCAGAAATATCTCATCTCTGGCCTTCAGGTCTCTTATTACAGCCCCAGGATCTTGAAATAACTCGTCCCAATCTGCCTCTCCTGTCACTGCTCTTTGGACGTCCAGCTGTAGCTCTTTGCTCTCTGCCTGTGCCTGTCTCCTGATCCCTGCTGACTCCCCCTTTAGAGTCTCCTTCTCCAAGCTTCCTTCTGCACTTCACTAACTCTTCCCTGCCTGTCCCAAAGCTCTTTCCTCCTCACAGCTCTGAGTGTTATTGGAGACTTTAGAGCTCTGACCAGGAGGATTGCGAGCGTGAATGATAGAGTGGTACTGGCTGGAGGTGCAGTGTGGTAACTGTTCAGGCGTGGCACCTCACTCTCTCACTAAGTAAATAAAATAGTTTAAATCATTACTTAAAAGCTTACTAGCAGGAAAAACAGAAAAAGTACCTTTTTTGCTAGACAACTTTTCATAGTCAAAAGAGTTCCTGACGGGAAAAGAGATCTGGATCAGAAGAGTTCTAAGAAGCCAGAGAGAGTTTATTTTTTTTTATCTTGAGGCTACAAGTTCAAGCTCACTTGCTGGAGGCATTGTTACATACAGTAAGTCCATGGTGTTACTTGTGGAATGATTTGGCAGTCTTGCCTCAGTTCCTCTGCGAAAATTACTCTCTCTGGTTTCTACGTAGTCAGCAACAACACAGAAATTTAAAATGTCCTGGACTTTTCCCTTTGCAACCTGTAAGAGGATTTTTTGGGTTAGAATTGTGCACCGTGGCAATGCCGAGCAGGAAAAGCTGGTGCCTCCATGTGCAGCAGTGATGTGAGCAGGCAGCTCACAGGATGGAATTTCACATTTTTCTATTCTGTTGAGCTATTAACCTGCCCTATAATGACATAGCACTGGACACCAAACTATTATAATTGAGAGCAAACAATGCTAAAAATTTTGCTTAAGGACAGATAAATGTCCTTACAGGAAAACTGACTTTGTGAAAAACCTTTTCCCCACTTTTACCAAGAGCCCGTTCACAGCAGGATGGAAGCCAATAACACTGTGCCTATGACATTCGTCCCAAAGCCCTTCTAGGGTCTCTCAAAAGGCACCTATAGGTGTCTTTTAAAAACAAAAATGGATAAAAAGGATCATCAAAATGAAACATTTCTTTCAGTGCTTGATGGGATGGATAATTAATGTTCTTACTGCTCCCCCCTTCATCCCAGTCACCAGCTCCATAGCCTCCATGCCACGCTCAGAAGTCCTGAGCGTGTTCTAAAGCATCACAAATTCAATCCTGCCAGCCCTTATCCCAGCTCCTTGTTTTAATCCTCTGTAATCCAGCTTCAATAAGCATCCCTGCGATTTCATTCATACTGTCCAGTATATTTTAGTGGACATTCTTTATCCGAGTCCAAACAACCACGTTTTGCTTCCTTTAGATTTGCTGTCACCCATTATTGCGCGAGTTCCAAAATGAGGAAGACACAACAACCTGCAATATAACTTCTTCTAGCTTTCATCCCCAGCCCAACCATATGAAAATCTGTTGTGACAAGTAATTCTGAATCTGACTGTCTTAAACATTTTTATATAAAATTTGGAGGGGTTGTCCAAAGCAGAACTAAATCAATGTTTTCTCAGAAGATGAGTAATGTGAAATAGGGAATCATACTTTCATCAAACAAACAAGTCAGTGAAAGCTGAAAGGACCTGTGACCAGTCTGTCAGTGAGCCTTTCAAAGCCTCTACTAAGCTAAAAATCCAATGAAAAATTGTAAAATATTTACAGTATAAGGAATCCAGGCTATTTAGATTAGTTGGGGTTCACCTGTGCCATATCCTGGAACACGTGAAGCAGAAGGTGAAGAAGCCTTGACTGGATCATAATTATTTCTACAACTCAAGGACATAAATACAGAATATAACACCATCAGCACAATCACAAATACTGTGCAGTGACTCCCAATCCCTTATCATGAAAGGTTCAAAGTCATCCATTTGTTTCTTTTCCTAAGTTAATATTTTTTCACCCCCTGGAGGATTCATCTTTTTCTCAGAGTTCTGACAAGGTTATTGAACGGTTTGTCATTTGATTAAAATCTGCATAGGTCAAAGGATACATGGGAGACAAGGACAGGAAATAACCGTTTCTCTAATCCCTTTATCAGGCAATTATGGGGTATACCTTTATGGGTATAATTTATGGGGTATACCTTTATCAGGTAATTATGGGCTGTTGCCTTCTGGAAGCCCAAGTGCCATGTACAGTGTGTTCTGATCATGTCTCCTCTTCCCCTCTTGCCCCCCAGGAGGCCGAATGTGGTTATGTTATCATAGTGATGGCACTTTTCTGGTGCACAGAAGCCCTGCCATTGGCTGTCACAGCTCTCCTGCCCGTCCTGCTGTTCCCACTAATGAATATCATGGATTCAACAACAGTAAGAGATCCTACTCCATAGACATTGGCCTATGTGTTAATCAGTGATTAATAAGCTTCTCTTATTCAGGGATTATTTCCCATTATTATTATTATTATTATTATTATTACTACTACTACTACTACTACTACTATTATTATTCCACTGCTGTTACACAGGGAATTGGGTGTCTTCTTCATGGAATAGAACTTGCACGAGCCTACAGTGAGCTCTGGGTGGAGCTGCTAATCTGAAATCAAAGCAAATTCACTGTTCAGATGCAACCCAGAGTTACTCTGTGCTAATGGCTTTGGAACAACCTCCCTCAGAAAATGCCTTCTCTCTTGGCTTCTTCTGACTATTTTCTCTCCCTTGTTCCATGCTACAGGTCTGTCGGGAATATTTAAAGGACTCCAATATGCTTTTCATTGGGGGACTGCTGATGGCCATTGCCATTGAGAACTGGAACCTACACAAGCGTGTGGCCCTGAAAGTCTTGCTTCTCACTGGTGTCAGACCAGCCTTGTGAGTAACAGTCAAAAAAATATCATGGGATAAAGGACTTTATGGCATTAGTCCCCATCTCCTATGTGAATCTACAAATCATAGCCTACACACGCTTTCCTGCAGTCCAAGTTAGTGCCTGAGCTAACCTTGCAAATGGGGATCCTGTGATGTGCTACAGACCTGGTGTGCCTTTTTTTGAATTCCAAATGGCTTTAGATGGAGAAATAGCAACAAGAGAGTCAATGGTGGTAAGACACAGCTTCAGACAGTCAGGAAAGACTACAGATGAAACACAGCAAACATGGACTCTCTGCCTGCTACACTGATTGCCAAGAGAAGAGAAAACATGAGGATGCTTGTTTGGAAAACAGCAAGTGTTTTCCAGACTAGAACTCTAAGCTATGCAGAGCACCCTATTTAATCTGTCTTAGCTCCTAACAAGAGGGAATACTGAAGGAAATTACAAAGCAATAGAATAAAAATGCATACAAGATAAACCCCTTTCCATCTCATGTAATCTACATCTCATCTAAAGAATAATTTTGAGGCAAATCACAGAGT